>NC_084736.1:64534023-64749023 GCF_033978785.1 Entelurus aequoreus | reverse complement strand
AACATGACAAATCCCACGGTGCAAAACTGGGCTTTAAACAATCCGCACCATTTTCACAGTTTACAAAAGCTTACTGCACAACGACTGTTGCAATTTGAGGCTTGCTGGCAACACATCAGAAAGATGCAAATAAATGCAAAGTATTCATTATAACGACAGCTATTTGGAGTAATTTTTAGCACAAATCGCTGTAAGTTGTAAAATTGCTGGAAGGGGACCTATAATGAATTTTGTCTTTTCTTACCTATAAACATTGATACAATGTTGGATAGGTCTAAACCAGGGATCGGCAACCCAAAACATTGAAAGAGCCATATTGGACCAAAAATAGAAAATAAAAATCTGTCTGGAGCCACAAAAAATGAAAGGCCTTATACAAGTCTTTTAATTTTTAAGTGTCTACATAAGCTATAATAGCCTACTATCAAAATGACTATGTGTGGCAGGCTGAAGCAAATCTTCGTTGACAGAAATGTTGACATTTAATATTTATTCTACACATTTTTACAACATTAGAAAGCATTAGTAAATCAGAGGCTACTCAGAAGGTGAGATAACTCCTGGAAATTACTGGCTTAGAATTTGTGTCCAAGTTAAAGGAAACGGCAGGGTGTCTTCTTTTAATAGATTTATTACAATCTTTGGCAAGCCAGGTGATGTTTGCTGTGGTTTGGAACAGCCAATGCAGTCAATGTTGTGACGACTTGGTCGCATCGTGATGCGGGGTTGTTCTCCCAGGAATGCAGACGGGCTTCGGACACAGCGTGCAGGTAGGAAATGATTTATTTAAGAATTAAATCATAAGGGAACAAACAAAACGTGCTCATAGCACTTAAAGCAAAAACAAAGGGGCTAGCGTGGGAGCTAGCAAGCAAATAGCCTAGCGTGAAAACTAGCAGGAAAACAAAAATAGTCGTCGTCTGTTGCATAAAGCAAATTAGGAAGCCAGACCGAGTGAGGCCAGCGCATAGACTCAATAGCCCTCTGATTAGTGCCCGGACAACAGGTGAGCGTCCCGAACACTAACCAGAGGCAGGTGTGTGCAATCTGCCGTCATGGCAACTGAAACAAACAAAATCAAGAGGTGCTGAAAACACAAGTGACTACACAACGTAAACAAACTATGATCCGGGCAGCGGATTATAACACATTTAACATACAGATAATGTGTCATGAGACATGCAAAACTAAATTATGTACAAAGAAGATAAGAGTAAAGGATATTAAATGAGCTCAAATATACCTACAAATAAGGCATAATGATGCAATGTATACATACAGCTAGCCAAAATAGCATGTTAACATGTCCTGCACTGACCAAATATGTCTGATTAGCACTCCAACAAGTCAATAACATCAACAAAGCACACCTTTGTGCATTCACGCACAGTATAAAACTTTTGGTGGACAAAATGGGACAAAGAAGGAGTGGAAGATTTTACATGTAAACAAACTGTTGCGTCACAGTCCACACTATGGTGAGTTCAAGAACCGCCGAAATTAGTAGGACAAAACGATGTCCACCAAGTGAAGCATACACACAAACATATTAAACAGTGGGTTTTTCTAACAATTGGGAAGGTTTGTGTCATGTTTGTCCTCAAACAAAAAACATACTAAAACATAAAAAAATATTTTCCCCCCATCTTTTTCCATTTTCAATTCTTTTTTTAAAATGCTCCAGGGAGCCACTAGGGCGGCACTAAAGAGCCGCGGGTTGCTGACCCCCGGCCTAAGCGAACTCAGCGCTTGCTTAGGGCCCCGCGGCCACTAAGGGGCCCCCAAGAGCAATTAACAAAAAAAAAAAAAAAAAATACTTTTTAGTTTTGCGTACATTAGTCTGATTGATGATTTCTATATATTCAAAAATATGTTATTGTACAAAAACAACATTTTAGGTCAACAGAGTACTGCTGCTGATGTAGGCCAAGTAATAATTCCTGCCTCTCTTTAAGTGTCAAAGCTCTGCCTCTGCTGCACCCAGCCCGGCGTCATGGCCGTGCCCGCCCACTGCCCGTTGTTCTTTTTTTTTTAATCTATTTTTTAAATCGGACGATATTTAACCAAATGCAAATGCACGTTGACTTAGACTATAACCCAAGTAACTAACAATTTAGTTCATTATAAAAAAGAGCCAAAAAGGTTGACAGAAATGATATCCAATCATATTTCATTTTGTCTTGTCGATGGGCGGGACAAGTTCGGAGTATATCCAATCACAGCTCTATAACGGCGTACATTGAAAGAGGGGGAGGGATTAGTTATGAAGGCCAGCCAATCAAATGTTTTTCTTCTTTAGATGAGGAAGTCAGTAGTAGTAGGATTTAACATTTTTCACATTGTATTATATGTACAACTGGGACAAAGTGAAGACTATTATGTTCTGTCACATCCTGTCTTGTTTGCGTTATATTTTTGGCCTGTGATCCTTTGTTTACCTTCTGTTTGGAGCAACAGCTACACACCTGTCCTCATGTTATGATTAGCGTTGTCACCTGGTGTAAGGCTAATCATCACCCTTATTTATACTCGTTTCGCCATGCTGTTGGATGCTGCTGCATTTGTTCGCTGCTCGCTACAGACGACGGTTAATTTGATGATTCTGTTTGTTTTCATGCAACGTACGTTCTTTCCCTTTGTTCACCCAGTTTGTGTTACGTTGCATTGTGTATTGAAGTAAAGAATCTTCTTACCTGCACACTTCCCGAGGTCCTCCGCATGTTTGGAACCGCAAATACTTCACAACACGCCAGCACTCGACAAAGAGGACACATTTGATTTTTACTCCTATGATGCCATCAGCAGATTAAATATTAAAAGTGTTTGGACACTTTATCACTATTTATCATGTGCACGAACAAATAACATTCAATATCTTATGTAGCTTTTAAACAAGAATCAATTAATCAATGTTTATTTATATAGCCCTAAATAACACGTGTCTCAAAGGGCTGCACAAGCCACAACAACATCCTCGGTTCAGAGCCCACATAAGGGCAAGGAAAAACTCACAACCCAGTGGGATGTCGATGTGAATGACTATGAGAAACCTTGGAGAGGACCGCAGATGTGGGTAACCCCCCCCCCCCCCTCTAGTGGAGACCGGATGCAATGGACGTCGAGTGGGTCTAGCATAATATTGTGAAAGTCCAGTCCATAGTGGATCTAACATAATAGTGAGAGTCCAGTCCATAGTGGGGCCAGCAGGAGACCATCCCGAGCGGAGACGGGTCAGCAGCGCAGAGATGTCCCCAACCGATGCACAGGCGAGCGGTCCACCCCGGGTCCCGACTCTGGACAGCCAGCACTTCATCCATGGCCACCGGACCTGTGCCCCCCCCCCCCCCCCCCCCTCCACAAGGGAGAGGGGGGCAGAGGAGAAAAGAAAAGAAACGGCAGATCAACTGGTCTAAAAAGGGGGTCTATTTAAAGGCTAGGGTAGAGAAATGAGTTTTAAGATGGGACTTGAAGAATGAGGTTTTAGCACAACATCTCATTAGTACCATGGAAATGGACAACTCTATTATTTTTTTGGACACAATGAAGGCTGAAATCATTTCAAACACATCATTAGAGTGACCACGAATAAAAGTTTGTCCTACACGTAGTAATCAGTTGCGGACAAACATAGTCCCAGCTGGGGTTGTACGTTATACCAGTATAAGTATAGTACCGCGATACTAATGAATCATATTCGGTACTATACCGACTCTGAAAAGTACCACCCCCCCCCCTATGTAGTAAACATTGAATAATAAGATTTAGCTAAAAAAAAAGAAAAAGAAAAAAAGGTAATTTAAGAATAGTATGTAAATTGACCCCTAGTGTGTGAATGTTGTCTATCTATCTGTGTTGGCCCTGTGATGAGGTGGCGACTTGTCCAGGGTGTACCCCGCCTTCCACCCCAAATGCAGCTGAGATAGGCTCCAGCACCCCCCGCGATCCCAAAAGGGACAAGCGGTAGAACATGTAAATATAAAGCTTTATCATTTGGAATGTTTAACCCCAGGCCACCCTTGTAGCTGAATCATTTTGAAATTGGAAACCATATGTGGCACCCTGAACATCATTCATTCATTCATTGTTGTTATTTGTGTTATAATTGCATGAGTATTATGTGTGCTGTTAACTGGGCCACCACCATGTGTTTGACTTACATGTAAAGACATGCCAGGCTAACAATAGAATAATGTAAACAACACTGCCAGAGCCTCAATGAGTTTATAGTAGGTGTGTGAATGATCAACAATCAATACTATTGGCAGAAATAGAGGGCCCCAAAATCAAATTTTGCTTAGGGCCCCGTGGTGGATATTCGTGTTAAACAATGTCAAAGCGTCAAATTATGAGGTTCATGCATTTGCAGGCAGTTTTCAATGCCTCTGTTTGCGGGGTTTTACAGTCTCTCCCCCCATGTGCTTCAGGCTATTAGGAAACACAATAAGATTTTTAAAAAAAGGGTTATTTTCATCTAATCTTGGCATGCGCATAATAACACTGACATGCGACATGCGGGTGACATGAATGCTGCTTAAAAGCATTTTCCCAATGCAGAGTCTAATGGATCCGCGAGTGCCTAATGTTGTGACCGGGTAAATATACATAATGTTTAAGACGTTTTTATTTTTATTTTATCCGGGACAGGAAAAAATAGTGGTTATGACTTCAAAATAAATATTCAAACAGAGCACAGTTTTAAAAGATGAACTAGGATATTTCGGAAGAGGGTGGGTCGTGGTTTCATTTGCAACCTGGGAACAGCTCCACAATCGAAGAGTTTGCAGACGGATTAAAAAAAATGGGTTATAAATGTGACTGTGGCCAAAAATGTAAACCACAGCTTATCTTATTACATATTATTGTATACGTGTTTTGAATGTAGATTAAAATCATCATGGGTCCTTTTTTACTAGAGAAAAATATATGTGGCAAGGGAAACCCGTTTCGGTCAATGTCCAAGGCTTGGAGTTGACAATTATTGAACGGGAAAGCTTTAGACTAATAAAATGAGTGACAACCTCTGACTGCAGAATCAAATATATGGATTCTCTGAAGAGAAAAGGACTAGCTAGACAAGGGACAACATACAACTACTCCTCAAATCAGTTTGACCAAAGGAGACTCAATGAAAAGAGAGTAAGTTAATTGAGAACATTGTCTTTCAAAGAATGCCAGAGCTTGGCCAGCATGGCACATTGCATAATTAAGCACTCCTTTGGATCCATATGTTTTGAAAGAATTGTATAGTCTAGGCGAGGGGTCCCTAAACAACAGCCCACAGGCCAGTGTCTAGAATATGACCCGCAGTCTCTCCCAAGTTAAAAATATGTATAATTTATTTTTCTAATCTGCTCTGTGCAGTCGTTCAGGCAAATCATATTGTTAATATAGGTGCTTATATCCTTTACAAGGAGAAGTGTGGGATACTTCTCTTGTTGCCTTATTTGTATTAGACTTTATTAAATGTTTGAATATATTCAATGTTTGACATAATGCAATATCCTCCAAACCCTTTTGTACACTCCTATATTAACCTCCTCCCTATAGTCACTTAGCTGACTAACCCAGGTTCTACAAAGGCTACACATTTCCCAGAGACCACTACCATTGTGTATCAAAATTAAAAAAGAAAGCGACAGCACAATTATAACACTGTATCATCAGTCAGGATTCTGGTCATATAGAAGCAGTATGGTCAGCAAAGGAATGACAATGGCCCATCAAAAATGCTGGGAATTGATTAAAAAAAAGTCTCCTCCAGGCTAGACTACTGCAACGCACTTCTTGTCGGGATCCCCAGCAAGAACATTCAGAAGCTGTAATACCTACAGAATAGTGCTGTTAGGATCCTGATGAGAGTGCGGAAATATGACCATATCACACCAATTCTCAAATCCCTTCACTGGCTTCCTGTTCCACTCAGGATTGAATACAAAGTCTCCCTACTAACCCACCAGTGCCTCCATGGAAATGCCCCCTTCTACCTCAAAGAACTACTCACCCCCAAATCCTCCACACGACACCTCCGCTCCGGACAGGCTAACCTCCTCCAACCTCCGAGGACAAAGCTACGAACAATGGGAGACCGGGCTTTCTGCTCCACCGCTCCCAGTCTGTGGAATGCTCTCCCTGACCACCTGAGGGCACCACAGACTGTGGATGCTTTAAAAAAAAGGCTTAAAAACCCTTATTTTAAAAAAATCATTTTTTAGATATATAAATGATATACTTGCATACTAGTTCTAGCTATTAGGCTGTTCTAGTTTTTATTTTTCTTTATTTTTATTATCTTTTTATTTGTATTTTTTTTATACACTGTAGCACTTTGAGGTTGTTTACTCAATGTAAAGTGCCTTTTACAAATAAAATCTATTATTAATATTATTATTATTATTATTAAGAAAATAATTACAAAGATAACAAAAATGACCGTACTCTTATGCCTATAAAAGTGTACTTCGTTTGTTGAAAAATAGTAAAAAAAAGGCTTGCACGTATTAAACCATTTGTGTTCAGAACCACGCAGACATTAATCTTATTTTCTCTCATTTAAGATTCAGTAACACGTCCCTTACCCAAATGGACAGGGTGGGCGGCTGTTTTGCATCTACATTTAGCACGTTTGAAAGGCACAGTTACGCACAAACGGCTGTGAGTGGCTGCAAAGACAGACGGAAAGAGAATCCTGTGTGTGTGTCAATACACAGTATTTGAACTGTCAGAAATAGAATAATTTAGACATATTGTTTATTCAGCAATATCATTTTATAGCTACTGGATGACTTAAAGGGCTGATTAAAATAATTTAAATTGATTTTGTTTTGGTGTTTGTTGGAATTTTTAATAGCAGTGTCCATTTTTTTCATAAAGAAATATTATTAATACATCTATACAAACAAAAATTATTGCATACATGTTCATACATTTTACATGCATTTTTGGATAATTCCAATTACACAGTCACAACAGCGGCACTGCCCAGAGCGCACCTAAGCTTTGGTGCTAAAAACAGGTACTGTTGTCTTGATTGCAATTCTTTATCGCCCAAAAGATGGTGTGTGTGCTACATATTTCACAACATGACGAAAGAGCACAAGTTGGACTGTTGGGAGCATATGATGTCATAAATGAGTGTCTCCTATAGGCAAACTTGTATATAGTCCACGCAAAATCCTCATTACATAGGGCGGTCTGCACCACTTTTGCACAGTCTTAGTAGATCAAGTATTTGTATAGTTTACACATGTTTAGCACCTTATTTTTGGATCTCAGTGGATCAGGCCCGAAGGGTGTAGTCACAATATGCCAATTGTACCATGCCTTGGTCCACCTAACATGTAAATTACGGTACGTTTGGCTAATGTGAAAGCATTAAATTGTGACCAGGCACAACATACTTCCCCTTTTTTGGCAAAATGGAAGAGGTGGTCTCGGACCTGGCTTGATTCCTTGCACACACACATTGACGCTCACAACGCAACGTATTTTGGATGCCTGTCATCATGTTTTCAGTGTTAAGCCATCGTATTAAAAAATGGCCAAAGGCAATACTGTTTTAGTTGTTAGTTCTTTCTGTTGAAAACTGAAGTAAAATTGACCCTAAACCTTTGCTGAGTTATGTGCTGTTTGCTCTTATTTTACAGTACTTCTAATATAAGTTTATTGTGTCATTGGATAACCTGTCTCCTAGTAAAAGGCTCAATGCATTATCAGATGGCTGACCATTCTTAAATTAGTTTGTGTGAGTGAGTGTGAGTGTTCTTGGACGTGAAAAGTACTTTCTATATGAGGAACAAGTTAGGACCAAAATCATGGTCCAAACATGGAAAACCATTGCATCTAATAGAGAGCCAAATACTAGAGTCTGTGAACATTGCTCCAAAGTCAGGATTTCTTGTTGATTTAATGGGCATACAAAAGTAAACATTGACAGGTGCAAAGGCAGCAATATATGATAAAACAAGACGGCAGCTAGAGAAGGACTTCCCTATTCATCCCTGAGAAAACCCGCCAGGTGAACAGCTGATTTTACGACTTCCGGCTCTGACATAAGACAGCTGATTTTACGACTTCCGGCTCTGACATAAGACAACCCGCGTCCCATATGTGACCATAGTATGAACAAATACACTACGGTATTAAGACTATAGTGGCCATTAACAGTTAGCTTCTACAGCTGGGTTGCCCAAAGTCCGGCACACGGGCCATCTGTGGTCCGTAACTTGTTTGTCATCGGCCTTAAGCACATTACAAAAAGCAAAAAAATAGAGATCTCATTTACTTTTCCAGGGTGTACCCCGCCTACCGCCCGAATGCAGCTGAGATAGACTCCAGCAACACCCACGACCCCGAAAGGGACAAGCGGTAGGAAATGGATGGATGGATTTGCACCCCTGGTGGTGAAAGCTATCAAAATGAGGGTGGTCCCAAAAAGGAGGGATTTTTCAAATTGACTGTGTGTCGGTTTTAAAAGCGCTCACCCTCTGGTCAACATATGAAATAACAAGTGTGTGTAAACATTTGAAGTGCTCCCCCTCTGGCCAACATATGTAATAACAAGTGTGTGTAAGAAATTGAAATGCGCCCCCTTTGGCCAAAATTAATTTAAAAAATAAAATTGGGGGAGGAGACCCTGCCCCAAGTGGAGGAGTTCAAGTACCTCGGAGTCTTGTTCACGAGTGAGGGAAGAGTGGATCGTGAGATCGACAGGCGGATCGGTGCGGCGTCTTCAGTAATGCGGACGCTGTATCGATCCGTTGTGGTGAAGAAGGAGCTGAGCCGGAAGGCAAAGCTCTCAATTTACCGGTCGATCTACGTTCCCATCCTCACCTATGGTCATGTGCTTGACCGAAAGGACAAGATCACGGGTACAAGCGGCCGAAATGAGTTTCCTCCGCCGGGTGGCGGGGCTCTCCCTTAGAGATAGGGTGAGAAGCTCTGTCATCCGGGGGGAGCTCAAAGTTAAGCCGCTGCTCCTCCACATAGAGAGGAGCCAGATGAGGTGGCTCAGGCATCTGGTCAGGATGCCACCCGAACGCCTCCCTAGGGAGGTGTTTAGGGCACGTCCAACCGGTAGGAGGCCACGGGGAAGACCCAGGACACGTTGGGAAGACTATGTCTCCCGGCTGGCCTGGGAACGCCTCGGGAGCCCCCGGGAGGAGCTGGACAAAGTGGCTGGGGAGAGGAAAGTCTGGGCTTCCCTGCTTAGGCTGCTGCCCCCGTGACCCGACCTCGGATAAGCGGAAGAAGATGGATGGATGGAATGGAAAATAAATATGTGTAGAGAGACATACTGTAATAACTTGAAGTAATAAATGAAGATTAAAAACTAATTACACACCAAAAATAAAAATAAAAAAATGTGTTAACTAAAAGCTTATCTTTTTTATATTTGCATAGTTTGTATATATTATTAATGTTGTAAATACACATTTTTATACATCTAGAAAGGGTGGTCCTAAAGAGGTAGGTATTTTTCAGAGGTCTCAAGAAGGTAACAAATACAAATAAAGTGAGTGTGAGTGTGTGTGTGCCATAATAATAAACATAAACATATGTATATTTAAAAAATAAATACATTGTTCAACATTTAAATGATGCGTCTTTTTAAGGCTATAGAGTGAGCACTGAAGATGTCAAGCTTCAACCCATGTATCTTCTGAGGTCAATCGGCATCAGCGTAAATCATTCAGCTTGGACATAGTCAAGGTCTTTACTTCATTAAAGGACATATGCTCCACTTGTTCCCACCGCCCTCCAACTCCTCACCCTTCATTGTTGACCTCAGCTTTTCTGCCGTGTCCAGTCGCAATGTTGCTACAGTGCACATGACCAAGTCGCACCAGTGGTAATGATTACTTAATTTGGAAGCAGGGAGTCAGTCCTCGCATTGGCGTGTATTGCTGTTGATGCGAGAATACTTCAAAAAGCACCAAGGCCCATAATTTATCTCTCTCCCCGGACCTGGATTATTTTTGGTAGCTTGGTGAGGAAGGCAGCGTGTGAGAGAAGAGAGAGTGTGTATCTGTCTGTAACTGGATGGTTAATACTACTTGACTGTTGACTTTGGTGTACTTATACTTTGATGTCAGTACCATGATCATCAACCTTTTTTTCCCCAACCCCCTAAAGTAGTTTTGCACTATACCAGCCATATGTTCCCCATCAACAAGTCATCTAAATTGGCTATCCAAAATTATATGATGCTTGTTGCATTCACATGGGATACCCAAGCCGAAAATGTACACTCAAAAGAAAGATCATTTGGAATAAACAATAAATTATTCATCAGAGGGATTAAATAAGTAATAGTGTGCTATCTATTTCTTTGGTGGCAATATTGCAATGCTTTATTTATTAATGGTTTTAATAGACATGGTGTCTTGTCGTGAAGAGCAAAGTCTAAAAAACTCTTTGGAGACTCTTGAAAGAAACCCTTTTGGGGAAGAGAGACGGTTACAGCTTCATCCATCTTCTCATGTCTGTTTCTGTGAGGTGGAGGGACACAGAGTTCAGTCTAGACTTATTATTTTGGGGGTGGCAGGGGGAGGGATTTGAGGTGCATTGGGTCAAGGAGTGACATGAGGCAGCTGTGGAATCCTGATCATAAAGACTCCCACACCTCAGTTTTCGACATCACACATGCAAAAGCATATCATACCATTTACCATCACCAGGAGGACATGTAGCTTTACTGGGAGAGATCGAATGTCTTTAACAAGCATGACCACAAAGGCTTCTGTGAAAGATTCCCAACTTAACTCCTCTCTCAAAAAAGCACCAGCATGTGGGTGAACACTCGCATCAAGTCACAATTATGTGCTCAGAAGAAATAAACAGCTTATTTTAAGTGATAGCCACCCAGCTTTGAGACACCAATTTGGGATAAGAAGTCTGGGATGGCTTCATCTCACCACGCGTTAGAACTGAGCAGATGCCAGGAACACTCCTCTCTCTGTGGCTGCATCCATGTTGCCTTGACAGCAGGTTTATTAGCCTGCAAAGTAGAAAAATATGGAATCTTTGTTATTTTTGACTGGAAGACTTAGGCTGATTAAATTAAAGGCCTCACTTTTTCTCCTCCAAACATATTGCTGGGTATTGTGGCCAAACAGCTCAATTTTTGTTTCATCTGACCACAGAACTTTCCTCCAGAAGGTTTTATCTTTGTCCATGTGATGCCAGATGAAACAAAAATTGAGCTGTTTGGCCACAGTACCCAGCGATATGTTTGGAGGAGAAAAGGTGAGGCCTTTAATCTCAGGAACACCACTCCTACCATCAAGCATGGTGGTGGTAGTATTATGCTCTGGGCCTGTTTTGCTGCCAATGGTACTGGTGCTTTACAGAGAGTAAATGGGACAATGAAAAAGGAGGACTACCTCCAAATTCTTCAGGACAACCTAAAATCATTGGCCCGGAGGTTGGGTCTTGGGCGCAGATGGGTGTTCCAACAGGACAATGACCCCAAACACACGTCAAAAGTGGTAAAGGAATGGCTAAATCAGGCTAGAATTAAGGTTTTAGAATGATCTTCCCAAAGTCCTGACTTAAACATGTGGACAATGTTGAAGAAACAAGTCCATGTCAGAAAACCAACACATTTATCTGAACTGCACCAATTTTGTCTATAGAAGTGGTCTTGGTCCCAAACTTGCCAAGGGACATGTAACCAAATATTAACATTGCTGTATGTATACTTTTGACCCAGCAGATTTGGTCACAATTTCAGTAGACCCATAATAAATTCATAAAAGAACCAAACTTCATAAATGTTTTTTTGTGACAAAAAAGTATGTGCTCCAATCACTCTATCACAAAAAATAAGAGTTGTAGAAATTATTGGAAACTCAAGACAGCCATGACATTATGTCCTTTACAAGTGTTTGTAAACATTTGACCATGACTGTATATTGTATATTGGCCTCCAATGTCTATTAACAAATATTGGTGGAGGAACGCAAGTGGCTATGAGCTACGGTGGCTGTTGTTCCAAGTGTTGACATCTTGCAAAATGTTGACAAATGTTTGACTTTCAGAGGCCTGCCAACAACTTTTTAGTATATAGCTTCAATTTTTGGGGGCCGAAGATGAGCATCAAGGCAGCAGAGGCAGTGTAGAGCAGAAAGAAGACTCTACAGCCTTTCAGCACGTACTGTAGGTGGATGAGAACATGCCTGAAACATGGCTCATAAGGCTGTAAATCTAACAGTACCCTATTGTCAGCGCTGGCTGCAGTGTGGCCATGGCATCGGCATCTAAAGTCAAACATTCTTAAGGTCATGCGATTCGGAATTTGAACAAATATTCTTAGAAAAATGCGCAGACATCCGACCTTAGTGTATTTATACGAGAATTAAAGTATGTGAGGATTAAGAATTTGAAGAAGTGAGATGACGCATGTTACGCGCCTCTGTGGTCAAGGCTGCCGATCAGAGCTGTGGCCGCAAAATGGTTGGTGTCTGTTGAGGCGGTAATACCAGGACCAGGTGGACAGCAAAGGTGAAGAATTCCATCGCGCTGAAGAAGATATTTTGGCCTTTTTGGCCTATGGAACTTAGGAGGCACCTGAAAGATACCAATAGGCCAAGCAGTGTGCGGCTTTAGCAGTCGCCGATGTAAAAACTTTGACATGGAGAACTTCCCCGAAGCCATGGACAACAACTTCCAGACAGCTTTAAAGAGATTCAAGACCACCATTCACCATCTCAGTAATGTGAAGCAGTGCACTGTCAACACATGTATGGTGAGGATCAATCAATCAATCAATCAATCAATCAATGTTTATTTCAATAGCCCTAAATCACAAGTGTCTCAAAGGGCTGCACAAGCCACAACAACATCCTCGGTACAGAGCCCACATACGGGCAAGGAAAAAGTCACCCCAGTGGGATGAAGGATGGTGTCCTTCTTCCACTAACAGCGTTTTAACAGACCAAAAAGTAAATAATTTGATTATTTATAAAAGTAACGACGCTACTCTCGCCGTTATTATATAAAGCTGTTATTACGATCACTGTCCATGAGTATGGGGAATCGGACCCCCTGATTTTGGCAGTATGCTGTCTGTATGACAGAGCTTGATCTGCTTTGCCAGCAGTAAGTCAGGCAAATTTCCAGTAAAAGTTGCACTTAGAAGGGGCTGTCCTTTGTCAACTGTTCTGTTCATAACTTTTATGGACAGATTTTTTAGGGGCAGTCAGGGTGTTGAAGGGGTTCAGTTTGGTGGCTGCCAAATTGGGGATCTGCTTTATGCAGATGATGTGGTCATGCTGGTTTAGTTGGGCCGTGATCTTCAGCTCTGACTGTATCAGTCCGCAACCGAGTGTGAAGCGACTGGGATGATAATCAGCACGTCTAAGTCCGAGTCCATGGTGGAGTGCCATCTACGGATCAGAGATGAGATCCTACCCCAAGTTGAGGAGTTTAAGTAGGGTCTTGTTCAGGAGTGAGGGAATAAGGTATTGTGAGATGGTGGTGAAGCGGAAGCTCAGCCAGGAGGCAAAGCTCTCAATTTGCCACCCCCTCAACTATGGCCATGAGCTTTGGATATTGACCCAAAGGACAAGATCGCGGGTACAATGAGTGTCCTCCATTTGGTGGTGGGGCTCTCCCTTAAAAATAACGTGAGAAACTCTTGTCAGTTATAGGTCCTGAAGGCCCGAAAGAGAAACTTTAACCAAAATTACAGGGTATTAAACCAACACAATGCATACAAAATCTGGGTGTGATTTTTGACTCTGAATTGACTTTCAACCCACATATCAAAAATATTAGACATATTTTTATCATCTTAGGAACATAGCCAGATCCCGCTCATTTCTAAGTCCAGCACGGATATGTTAATGCATGCTTTTATTTCCTGCCGTTCAGACTCTTGTAATGCCCTGCTCTTTGGTCTTCCCAAATGAATATTAGATATCTACAATTATTAAAAAAACTCAGCTGCACATGCGCTGATCAGTGCCACAGGGGGGAACCACATTACACTAGTTTTAAAGTCGTTGCATTGGCTTCCTGTCCGTTTCAGGGTCGATTTTGAAGTTCTACTATTAATTTTTAAATGTCTTAATGGCCTTGCGCCTCATCTATTTGACCTGTTTTTACCCTATCAACCCTTGCAGATCTTCTGGCACCAGCCTTTTATCTTTACCAAACGCCAGGCAAAGGCCCATAACGAGGCAGCATTTAGCCACTATGGCCCCCACCTGAGAAGCAACCTTCTGGAGAGTCTCGGGATTGCAGAGGCTGTTAATATTTATTGAAAAAAAAAATTAAAATGCTAAAGGTACTTGTTTTTAATATAGCTTTTTGCTGAAAATGTTCAACGCTTCTTAGGTTCTTACATTTGTTTATGTTTTTGTCTATTGTTAGTCTATTGTTTGACTATTATTATTTTAATATATTAATTTATTATTTATGTTTACCACAGGACAAAGTGCCTAGGAAGAGGGAAGCCCGGGCTTCTCTGCTTATGCTGATGCCTTCGTGACCCGACCTTGAATAAGCGGAATAAAATGGATAAGTGGATAGATGGATTATTTATGTTTCATTTTCATTTTATGTACATTTTTACAATATATTTTGTATTCTACTTTCGATAACGCACATTTTTAGGTATTCTCAAGAGTGGGCATCTCAAGGGTGGGGTTTTCTTCAATTTTTACTGCCATGCCTTGACAATGGTGCTTTGTGTGTGTTTTTTCTTTCTAAAGTGGTGTAAAACACTGTGTTCCAACTTCCCTGTTTATGAATAGTGTTATTTAAATAAAGTTTGGATTGATTGATTGATTGATTGATTGATTGATTGATTGATTGATTGATTGATTGATTGATTGATCGAATGTAATTCAGATCAAAGCCGCTACTCCTCAATATTGAGAGGAGCCAAATGAGGTTGCTCGGGCATCTGGTCAGGATGCCTCCCTGGGAAGTTGTTCAGGGTACGTCCCGTCGGTCGGAGGCCTCCAGGAAGACCCAGGACATGTTGGAGAGACCGTCTTTCAGCCGGTCAGGGAATGCCTTGGGATTCCCAGAAGGACCTGCATGAAGTCTGGTCTGTAAGCTGATACCCCCATTACCTGACTTCGGATAAGTGGAAGAATATATATGGATGGAAGAAGTGAGCTCACTACATACGCCATTATGTCAACTTGCTACACATGCATGATTGTTAGCGGTTTTAAATACTACTTAAACATCGCCTGTACATTTATTAAGGTGATAGCTTGACGATGACAAGTTGACCCTGAAAATAAGTACCGTATTTTTCGGACTATAAGTCGCAGTTTTTTTCATAGTTTGGCCGGGGGTGCGAATTATACTCAGGAGCGACTTATGTGTGAAATTATTAACACATTACCGTAAAATATCAAATAATATTATTAAGCTCATTCACGTAAGAGACTAGACCAGTGGTTCTTAACCTGGGTTCGATCGAACCCTAGGGGTTCGGTGAGTCGGCCTCAGGGGTTCTTCTGCCACGGAGGTAAAGACACATCCGACTTATCGTGTAAATAAAAACTTCTCCCTGGTGTAAAACACCAGGCGTATTATGGATACCCCCAAACAATGTTCCCTCTAATTTTCCATCTGATTTGCAGGTTGTTTGATTGATCGATTGAAACTTTTACTAGCAGATTGCAAAGGAAGAGAATACATTATATGAAACAGTACAGTTTACTCAGTTCAGTACATATTCCATACAATTGACCCCTAAATGGTAACACCCGAATAAGTTTTTCAACTTGTTTAAGTTGGGGTCCACGTTAATCAATTCATGGTAATGTGTGTAAGGCGTGTAATTTGTTGTGAGTTCATGCACTGTGTTGGTTTTGTTCTTTGAACAAGGTGATGTTCATGCACGGTTCATTTTGTGCACCATTAAAAAAACATACAACTTTTTCTTGAATTTGAAAAAAAAAAAAGTTTTATTTTTCACTAAAGAAGGGTTCGGTGAATGTGCATATGAAACTGGTGGGGTTCGGTACCTCCAACAAGGTTAAGAACCACTGGACTAGACATATAAGATTTCATCGGATTTAGCGATTAGGAGTGACAGATTGTTTGGTAAACGTATAGCATGTTCTATATGTTATAGTTATTTGAATGACTCTTACCATAATATGTTACGTTAACATACCAGGCACGTTCTCAGTTGGTTATGTATGCCTCATATAACGTACACTTAATCAGCCTGTTGTTCACTATTCTTTATTTATTTTAAATTGCCTTTCAAATGTCTATTCTTGGTGTTGGGTTTTATCAAATAAATTTCCCCAAAAAATGTAACTTATTCTCCAGTGCGACTTATATATGTTTTTTTTCCTTCTTTATTATGCATTTTCGGCAGGTGCGACTTATACTCCGGTGCGACTTATACTCCGAAAAATACGGTATTTATATCAACATTTGGTCCTATGGAGAATACAAATTTGAAATTGAAAAAAAATATATATATATAGACTATGCTCTAAACTACATGCATGGAAGATAAATTATTGAGGAATGTTAATGACAATTATATTGTTAGTGCCATTATATTGCCATTATTTGCAGACACCAAATTATTCAGCACTTGTAACAGATCACAATAAATTGTAAATGTAAACGTACCTAATGAAACCGTTGCGTATATGCAGCGAATAATGTTGTCGAATTATGAACTATTACAAACTAGGGATGGGTACGTTTCAAATTTTAACCAATACGCTACGATTCTCGTTACCTGCGGTAGCAACATATATATGATTAATTAAATACAGAGAAAAGCATGCTGTGCATCAAGGAGAGAGGTGTTATAACACCACAGTAGTCCAACTATTGTATCAGAAGCTGATAAGTTATTATGAAATTACCAATGAAGATGTGTAATCGGTGGTCGCATCCACAATTGGCTGCAGTAGTAGCAGGTGTTTTTCACACAGCTTTATGGTGACAAGTAGTCCTCATATTTGCAAAAAAACAAACCACCTGACACGTAGAAGTCATGCGGGTGAGTCCAGTGCACGGTAAATATGTTTCCCCTTTTCTTCTCAATGACAGCATCTCAGTCACATTGGGGCAATTTTTGCGACTTTCAGCATATGTTTTAACCGCAAATCTATGATTCTGTTTACTTCCGCGTGCCCGGAAGTGGGACGGTGAAAGTTTGACTCCGATTGGTTGTTCCGCTATGTCTTTTTTAATGCTTTTCAGCAGCACCTGAATGTTTTAGCGCGTGCGTGTCATAATTACGACGGTGAGATGGATACAAATGAAATGTAAGGATAGCAGTATCATTAGTCCAGAATTTTAACGGTCCGCTTGGACCAACCCAATTAGCAACTGGTACCTAAAAATACCGGTACTGCGTATACATTCCTATTAGGGGAGCATTGTTTGTTAACACTTTTGGTGCTGTCTGCCATGCTGCTCTGTTGATGTCGACAGTCGCAAACGAGAATGTTACACTCGTTATATGTCATCACACAAGTTTCGCAAGATTAGAGCGGCCATACTTTATAAAAGATCCCCAGTCAACCGATTCATGACTTTCCAACCGGACATCGACCGATCCATACCAGATATAGATCGATCCAGGGGCTCGCCAAACAATGTAATCATATATCTTAAGTTAAAACCGGTTATAAATTTGTACCGAATATTTTTTACACCCCTAGTTATTATGAATGTGTTCGTTACTACTTTAGATATTTACTTACAGCATGTATATAAAACCTTAATGTAAGTGTTTGGATGTGCTTTTAAGGGCTTTATAGGCAGAATAGAGGGACTCCAATAGGCTCCTTAGGCGAACTTTAGATCGCATTTATTTAGTATTTAGAATGCATAAAAAAAGAAAAACATAAGTTCTTGTCTCACATAAGGATTGTGAATGATAGGCAAAATTCCAAAAAAGTGCAGTTCCCCTTTAGCATTTAACACTGTGCTGCCCAGTTGTTATATCTTGTTTTCTCACTCTTCCAATTTTCATTTGCAAGTGTGCATTCTTTTCAGTTTGTCCACGGTTTTGTTGCAATTTTTAGGAAGTATTCTGTGCTATTAAAGTGAATGTGCTAGTTTTTCTTTTATTGAGACCCACAGAGTGTTTGGTTGTAAGTATGTTAATTGTTTGATTGTAACGTGCATCTTATTTGTAATTTTAATTACCAAATTTGGAGGTGTGGAAATCGCTATGTAAAATCACTATTGCTAATCATCTGCATGTATGTGGCAGAGCACCGAGCTAGCTTGAAAAGTGGAGACTTACTTTTGACCGCTCTTTATCGGGCATGCTTGCTTTGTTGGAATGGAAAATTGCAAAATTAACTAGAGGCGGTCAGCTACGGATATCCGAAGTGCTTAGGCCAGTGGCGAGTTTTCAACTGGAGGTAATGTCACATGCAAAAAAGGTATCGAAATACGGTACCGTTTGATTTTACGTGAATCGATACCTATAAAATTACCGTAATACGTACCCATCCCAATAGGGATCCCAATAGGGTCCATAGTGATGGCTACCGTTCACATTTGAACCCATTTGGTTCTAATTCCAGGTACCTGGGAATCGATATTGGTACTCAACGGTACCGGATTTTGTTTTTGGAAAAGTGGAGCTTGACATAACTTATGTTAGAAAGTTTTTTGAGTAAAGGGCTTTGTTGCCTTTAAAATTTCAACATTAAAATAGAATAGGATGAACTGGTCACACGCAACCCAGACACCGTAACATGGCTTTGTTGGATTTTACGTAAATCGGTACCCGGTGGGACTGGCAGGTTTCGGTTGGTGATAAAAAAAGTTCAGGATGTGATACCCCACCCTAATCCCTATACTACAAACATATTTGCGTCTCAATCAATCAACATTTACAGTCCATGCCAGGCTAGAGCTGCTGTATGTGTGAAGATCGTAGGCATTGATATATATTATTCACACATCTGTGCAAACTCCAACGAGCATCCCTCATCCAGTGAGATTGCGAAAGGTGGAATGATGGTGAGAAAACACATTCAGTCCTGCCCTCTCTGGCCTGTGGCTGATGGGAGGAGAGGATGCCGCTCACCTCCCATTTCCTCTGGTCCACAGGAGGCCCATCTCCACACAACCACTGACCCATCTGTCCCACATGGCTAACTGGGCTCCTGTGTATTCATCACAGCAGAGAAAACCTGAGGGGAAGGAGGGGAGAGGGGTCTGCAACATCTGGGAACCATCAAGCCAAAAGAGCCTTAGATCCTAAGATTCCAGTCTCCGACCCCTCAACTCTCTTCACCTCCCCCATTGCCTCTACTCAACCCCTCCACCACCACCTTCCCTCTCCATCTGTCTCCCTACCTCTCCTCTCTGTTCCCCCCACCAAGTCCTTTCCTCCCCTCGTTCTGGCTGCCCATCATTTCCATGTGTCTTCGGCAATGGGCCTAATCCAAACAGATTGTAACTGTTTCAAAAACATACTCCCCTTCTCAGCCCCCTCCGCTCCTCATCTCAGTTCTGTGTTCATTGCAGGGAACAGATATTCTCTTTCATAGCGGAGGAGGTTCTGATGTCAGCCGGGTCTGGGTTAACAGGTTAGTGCCACACAGAACCATTTCAGGAATAATGAGCGGGCCAGGCCCCGAAGTAATCTGGCAGATGACTGTTTAATTCTCAGACCTGACACAAAACACACCCTCCAACCTTCCCCTCTCGCTACATTCCCATGAGGTTCGCATTGGAATGGCCACAGCTGGTCACATACTGTGTGTGGTGCAAAGCTCATTGTCTCAGCCATAGTGTCTAGCTAGCTGGGCTAGTACCAAGCTAGGGAGAGGTTTTGAGGGAAGCAACTCGGTAGGGGGCTTGGGAGCTCGGAGGTATCCCTGGAGACTTGGGCCTCCCACTGGGAAGCCTGCTTGCATCAGAGCCCCCCCCCCCATCAGTGCCTGCTGAACTCCTGCATTTTGTGTTTTGTTTAGATGAAAGCTTTGTACTTATTTACCATAATTAAATTAAAGGGATTAACACGGTTTTGGTGTTGCTCACATCTGTAATCTTTCTGCTTGATTCATCTTATTTTCCTGTGTCTTGGATTCTTGAGGGAGGGGAACAGAATGTTTTTTTTTTTCTCAGAAAATGTGTTCTCTAGAAAAGAAAGAACATGAAATAGTTGCTACGGCATGCTAAAAATAAAATTGGTTGCAAGGATATTAGAGTGTGGATTGTTGTTGCAAATTTATATTTGAACATGAACATTTAGGGGTTTGTTTAGATTCAGGGCCAAATAACCTACAGGATAATGCTTTCAAATCATTTAAGACTGCCATGCTCTGTTGATTTTAGTTCATTGCTGTTTCCGTGGTCCCATTTGGACTGTGACTGAGGGTCAAGGAAGTTGTGGCCTGCAGATCAGAGGCTGGATTAATTGTTGACACTCTCCCAGTCCAAACAGAACACTCGCCACCCCTATTACACACAACTTCTCCCACACACACGAACGCACACACAAACACAGACAGACATGCACAACATCCTTACCCCTCCCCACCTACATTGAGGTCCTGACAGACACTTTGATTTATGTCCAGCCACCAACAAAAAAAGAGACCAAAATCAATTGGCGATTACCGCACTTAGCACTGGGCTGTCACCACCTGGGAGTAGGGTGTTGAAAATAAAAGACAGAGTCCATACAACACTTCCATACCATTCCCACTGGGGGAAAACAGATCAGTGTTCAATCTCCATATGCACAGCTAGTCTCCAAACTGAGCAGCTGTAACATTTGTGGCAGTAGCACAGAGGTTAGAGGAGCTGGCAATGTGAGTTAAGTGTCAATGGTTACAACTGCCAGACTTACCAAGAACTGTGGGGGGAGAAAGCAGTCATCATTGCCACTACTGTATAGTCCTTGACAAGGCTTTGACTTCCAACTGTCTGACGAAAGAGCACTAAGGCTATGCTTGCAGCTGTACATCTCTTTGATCATCTATAAGTGACAGTGGTGACAGTGTCATATTTAGAACATAGAAAAACAAGCATGGAAAGTTGCCGCAATACATAATCTCTAAGCATACAGTGGTGCCCAGTACATAAGGGATCAAAATAATTGACCATTATACTACTTATAGTATCATCCTCGGTTAAGATACCAAACACATCCTCTAAAAACATGTACCGTATTTCATGGTAACTGAAAACTCAAAATTGGCCGAATGTGTGAATAGTTTTCTATAGTGCCCTGTGATTGACATGTTTACTGTCCAGGAGCTAGTTCAAATATTAGCCAAACTGAGTTCCCTTCTGCAACAGTAGGTGGCCATGATGCTCCTTTTCAGATGGTTTGGATTCGGCTTTACAAACAAGACAGAGATATTCTTCATGCCAGTTGCTAACTGGTGGAAGCTGAGTGGTCAAATGGGCATCTTTACAGTTCTCTTACATGGGTTCTGTAAAATTATATATGCATAGGCCCTTGTGATTATGGTGCTCCTCATCAAATGCATTAACAGAATTGACCAACTAGAATAATGTATGTTAATACAACAAATAAAGTTGAATTATGGCAATTGTATGCATTTTTTGAAAATATGGTCCGAATCGCAAGTTCTTTCGTACATGTAATCATACCTATTGTGGTGGAGTTAATGATGTAATGCTATTTATAGTACATACTTGATACAGCCATCAATAGAAACAGTCAAGCAGGTACAAACAGTATGGACATCCCTTGTACGAGGCTGTGCAAAAAAAGAGTGCAGTTGTCTGTGTTGCAGTTGTCTTTGGAAAAAATGTATTGGATTACCCCCAAAACCGACTCCCCAGCCCTCAACCCCTGCATATCGTCTTGTCCGTCGCCATAGAGGAACCATGTCTGACCGAACAACTGCGTGTCTGCCAACTGGAATGTAAGCCAGGGTCAGTGGTGGGGGCCTCATGGCCTCCTAGGGACTATTCTGAGAGCAGAGGCTCATCTCCTTTCTAACCTTATACTGGCGTCTTGTGACTGTGGTTAAAAATGGTCCAATGTGCTCATGCCTCTAAAACACAATCGCTCTTACACACACGCACGCACACATGGCCTCGCCGGGAAGTTATAAAATGTAAACCAAAAGATATGTAACCTCACAATAAACCACATGTTCTCAAAGATAAATGCATTTTGCAGTTTTGCACTGTTAGTCACATTCCAATTTGCACCATGGGCAACAGGCAAAGTAGTTATTTGGAATAATAACATTATAGGTAAGATACATGTACGTACAAGGATGGATGTTGGGGGGAAAAAGTGTGGTTAACCCAGTAATGCATAAAATACAAGTGGATACACCCACATGTGCCGGTACAACTATGACATCCCTAAAAAAAACCTAAAAAAAACATACTCATTATGTAGTACACTTAAAGACAAACTCCAGCAAATCATCTCTGTGCTCTTCCAAGTTCCAACCTACTGACCATACACTGTAATCACTGTGTGTTTAGCGTTATCTTTAGAGAACTGGCCTGCGTGAGTCCTCTTTACGAGACTGTAAACTTTTACTGCCTGTGTCTTGGTGCTTCAACTCCAGTCCAGCCACCCGAGGGAACCAGGGAGCTTACAGAGAGAGCTTATGGGATTGAATGGGAGAGAGCCGCTGTTGTCCATCTCAGAGGTAGCAGCAGCACGACAGCTCACAGCCAGCTGTTGTGAAACTGCTCTGTAGCCAATAAGATCAGTAACTTGGCAACCTGCCGTAATCAATAACATCCAATAGCTTCCTCTCGCTACAGTCAATATGTGTACACTCTATTGGGTGAGCCTACATTTGACCAATCTACCAAATAAGACAATTAACTGTTGTCGTGCTGGTTCTAATTAGTCATAAAAGACCGTCTGAATCAAGGGTCCGAGGGCCGGATCAGGCCCGCGGAATATATATATATATATATATATATATATATATATATATATATATATATATATATATATATATATATATATATATATATATATATATATTTTTTTTTTTTTATATAGCGCTTTTCTCTAGTGACTCAAAGCGCGCTTTTCTCTAGTGACTCAAAGCGCTTTACATAGTGAAACCCAATATCTAAGTTACATGTAAACCAGTGCGGGTGCACTGGGAGCAGGTGGGTAAGGACAAGGACATAACGGCAGTGACTAAGATGTCAGAAGCGGGAATCGAACCTGGAACCCTCAAGTTGCTGGCACGGCCACTCTACCAACCGAGCTATGCCGCCCCGTATAAAAATCCTCCTGAAATGTTTCGATGAAAGAAACAGCTGTTCTAAATGTGTCCACTGGATGTCACAATAGCAATTTGTTGTATCTTTGTAGATGACGCTACATATGTACAAAATAAACCACATGATGTTAGTCTTATAGAGTTAGACTTCCTTTTATTGCCATTAAAATTTGAACTTTACAGTACGGATAACAACAACATTTTGTTGCATTAGCTCGTTGTAGTGCAGGATAAAAGAGCAAAAAGGTGCAGACCTAAATAAATAAATTACTGTACAGTATAGTACTGCATCAGTCCAGGAAAATGATCAAACTACATAAATAACATACTGTAATTTGATTTTTATATAATTTGTTTTTATCTTGATAGATTAAACATTAACACCAATGAGTTGACTGATGAACATTATTACATAATTTATTCTGAAAATATAAATAACAACAGATAAAGTATATATACTATTAACCGCAACAGGTAATTGTACAAAAAATAATAATTTTAGAATGTGCTTGTTCTATTTTTAAACAAAGAAAACAATCTGAAGTTGTCTTTATTTTCAAGTTATCGTGCCGTGATTTTACCAGCCTGGCCCACTTTGGAGTAGATTTTTCTCCATGTGGCCCCCGATCTAAAATGAGTTTGACACCTCTGGTCTAAATGAACATAACTTGATTAATTTATGTCCCCTTGACCTTTTTTATCAAAATCATGACATTTACTTGCCTTGCCTGTCACTATATCCTGTTGTTGTAAGTACAGTTGCAGAAAACCGCCAACACAGAGCTGTAGTAGTGTAGCTGTTTACACTTCTGCAAGTATATAAATAAGCGTGCACTTTTGCATAATTATGCTGACACAGCGGCATGCACGTTTAATTTTCACCGTATCCGGAGGAAAACAAAACCATATACCTGTAAGCACCACTGAGGCAGTCTTTTAAATTGCACTTGATTTCTAGTAGTTGTTTGAACAACAATGAGTACACAAAAAACCTGTCGTGCAGACAAACACCTGTTGTGACATTCTGCCACAGACCCAAGATAGTGTGCGATCTTTGCGTGCTCGCTCGTGTGAGCTCTGGGAAATTAAAGCAGAGCAACAAGACCGACGCAATGCAAACAGGACTTTTATAGGCATGTTAACAAGCACGCCGGTGTTGTCCCCCCATTTTAGGATAGGCCGGGTGGGAGCAAGCCAGGATTGATTGTCAGGCAGGACAGTACAACAAAGTCTGGGCGTCTGGGTCACCTAGCATGGCCTCCGCTCGCTGTGGTTTCAGCTCAGATTGCTGTTTCATGTGTGCTCTCCTGCATGGAGACACTAACAAAAACATGGCTCCTCTGTGAATAGCATAGGTCAGCACACACATGTGCTTATAGGACAGGGCTATTCAACTGGCGGCTCGGGGGCCAAATCCGGCCCAGGAACGACACCATACCAGCCTAAGAGTTCAGTGCAAAACTTGGAAGGCAAACATTTCTGCAGCTAATTACATAACTACAGTGCTCCTGTTGTATAGAGGATCTTGGACCACTGTAAACACATTGGCAGATCCTTGCATTGACAAATGTTAACCTTGCTGGCAAACATAGAACACTGAGGTTCATACTTGTGATTTACATAACTGAGTCATTCCTCAAGGCACCCCTTTAAGTCCTGGTTGTTACGTTTTCTTAACGGGATTTCTGTAACTAGGGTGTTGCTGTAACTTGATTAATTCAGATGATCAGTAGCCTTGTGGTTAGAGTGTCCGCCCTGAGATCGGTAGGTTATGAGTTTAAAGGCCTACTGAAATTATTTGTTTTTATTTAAACGGGGATAGCAGATCCATTCTATGTGTCGTACTTGATAATTTCGCGATATTGTCATATTTTTGATGAAAGGATTCAGTAGAGAACAACAACGATAAAGGTCGCAACTTTTGGTCGCTGATTAAAAAAAAGCCTTGCCTATACCGGAAGTAGCGTGACGTCACCAGAGGAAGGACTCTTCACATTCTACCATTGTTTTCAATGGAGCGAGAGAGATTCGGACCGAGAAAGCGACGATTACCCCATTAATTTGAGCGAGGATGAAAGATTTGTGGATGAGGAAAGTGAGAGTGAAGGACTAGAGAGGCAGTGCAGGACGTATCTTTTTTCGCTCTGACCGTAACTTAGGTACAAGGGTTCATTGGATTCCACACTTTCTCCTTTTTCTATTGTGGATCACGGATTTGTATTTTAAACCACCTCGGATACTATATCCTCTTGAAAATGAGAGTCGAGAACGCGAAATGGACATTCACAGTGACTTGTATCTCCACGACAATACATCGGCGAAGCTCTTTAGCTTCTGAGCTAACGTGATAGCATCGGGCTCAAATGCAGATAGAAACAAAATAAATAAATCCCTGACTGGAAGGATAGACAGAAGATCAACAATACTATTAAACCATGTACATGTAACTACACGGTTAATAATTCCCCGCCTGGCAAAGCTTAACAATGCTGTTGCTAACAACGCCATTGAAGCTAACTTAGCAACCGGACCTCACAGAGCTATGATAAAAACATTAGCGCTCCACCTACGCCAGCCCTCATCTGCTCATCAACACCCGTGCTCACATGCGTTCCAGCGATCGACGGAAGGACGAAGGACTTCACCCGATCATCCGTGCGGTTGGCGGCTAGCGTCGGCTAGCGTCGGCTAGCGTCGGCTAGCGTCGGCTAGCGTCGGCTAGCGCGTCTGCTATCCAAGTAAGTCCTCCTGGTTGTGTTGCTACAGCCAGCCGCTAATACACCAATCCCACCTACAACTTTCTTCTTTGCAGTCTTCATTGTTCATTAAACAAATTGCAAAAGATTCACCAACACAGATGTCCAGAATACTGTGGAATTTTGAGAGGAAAACAGAGCTTTTTTGTATTGGATTCAATGGGGTACCAATACTTCCGTTTATCTAGTGACGTCACGCGCATACGTCATCATATATAGACGTTTTCAACCGGAAGTTTAGCGGGAAATTTAAAATTGCACTTTGTAAGTTAACCCGGCCGTATTGACATGTGTTGCAATGTTAAGATTTCATCATTGATATATAAACTATCAGACTGCGTGGTCGGTAGTAGTGGGTTTCAGTAGGCCTTTAAACCCCGGCCGAGACATACCAAAGACTAAAACAATGGGACCCATTGCCTCCCTGATCGGCACTCAGCATCAAGGGTTGGAATTGGGGGTTAAATCACCAAAATGATTCCCGAGCGTGGCCACCGCTGCTGCTCACTGCTCCCCTCCCCTCCCAGGGGGTGGGACAAGGGGATGGGTCAAATGCAGAGGGTAATTTCACCACACCTGGTGTGTGTGTGACTATCAGTGGTACTTCAACTTTAGAACAACTTCCCTTGTGGATCAATAAAGTTTGTCTAAGTCTAAGTCATTTCTTAAACGTCTTTAGGTATACCAGTGGTGTTCCTCAAGGTTCTAGTGTAGGTCCTCTCTTTTTCATCATTTGGGCTATTCAACTTGTGGCCCGCGAGTTCAGTCAAAAAACATGTGAGAGACTCACATTTTTGCAGCAGATTCTTAAAAACACTAGAATGCTGTCATAGACATAATCTTCATAGTTTTTTTTTAGAGAGAAACAGCAGAACGCTCTTAAAGTTAAGTTAAAGTACAACCGATAGTCACACGCACACACTAAATGTGGTGAAATTACCCTCTGCATTTGACCCATCCCCTTGTTCCACCCCCTGGGAGGTGAGGGGAGCAGTGAGCAGCAGCGGTGGCCGTGCTCGGGAATCATTTTGGTGATTTAAACCCCAATTCCAACCCTTGATGCTGAGTGCCAAGCAGGGAGGTAATGGCTCCCATTTTTAATTTTGCCAAAATAAATAGACTTAAATCAAATGTCTATTCTTTATTTATTGAATCAAAAATACTGAAATTCCACGACATAGTGAATTTGCAAACAGCTAAAATTATGCACAAAGCAAACTATAACCTGCTACCCAAGAATATACAACAATTCTTCTCAAAAAAAGAGGAGAAATATAATCTTAGAGAAAAACGTAATTTAAAACATTTGTTTGCACGTACAACACTTAAGACCTTCAGTATATCAGTATGTGGAATTAAATTATGGAATGGGTTAAGCAAAGCAATCAAACAATGTACTAATATGATACACTTCAAGAAACTCTTCAAACTTAAAGTGTTTACAAAGTACAAAGAAGAAGAACCATGACAAACATTCTCAATTTATTTCATCCATCCATTCATTCATTCTTAAAGTAATCTTACTTATCTCATCATATGAAATATGACTTACTTCACCAATTATTATTATTAAATTCTTACTATTATTTATTTATTTATTTTTATTGCGATTACTTATGGAGTTTATTGTGAAAAAATTGTGAACAGGAAGTGAACAAAAAGTTTTGCAACTGTTATGTAAAGAAAAGGGGTAGGATTAAATAAGCTCTGCTTCTTCCTACTCCTTTTCGAACATGTTGAAAAGAAACTGGAAATTGTGATGTATCATGTTTTATGCTTGCATGTTCGAAATAAACTGAAATTCAAACTCAAACTCAAACTCTAGAGCAGTGTTTTTCAACCACTGTGCCGTGGCACACTAGTGTACCGTGAGATATTGTTTGGTGTGCCATGGGAAATTATGCAATTTCACCTAGATGGTTTTGCAAACCAATAATTATAATCCGCAAACATTGTACCGTTGTAGAGTGTCCGTCCTGTCTGGAGATCAGCAGAGTAACCGTGTAATACTCTTCCGTACCAGTAGGTGGCAGCAGGTAGCTCATTGCTTCGTAAGCCTACTTTGAGACAAGAGAATTAATGATGGTTATGGTTTGAAGTCATATGGAACAATTGTGTCAGGTATTTGATGAGAACGACTTTATAATGTCAATATAGGCTATTAAGTTACGTTTTTAACATTTTCTGCTGGTGGTGTCTGTCATGTATTGGTTACTCGGGTCACAGGACAATACCGGAACCAGTGTAAGGGGAACTTAAGGGCGGGGGACACTGGATATGATGACATGTGTTGTGTGTTGGACACCTGAAAGTGGAAAAAGTGAGAGCGGGAATAAAAGGCAGAAAAAGTCAATAAGCTTTCTTTAGGTGTATTATTAAGCTTAGATTGCTAATAAGGGAACTAATAAGTGACATGATTGGCACACAACAATGGCGACGAGGATGGGATAGTGTCCCCCTGGATTTTTTCAATGAAAAAAATGTGCCTTGGCTCAAAAAAGGTTGAAAAACACTGCTGTAGAGGATGTTGGTTCCCCAGAATGTACGAAATAAAACTGATAATAAACGGTAAGTCCGACCCCCCAGTTTTTAGCTTTCTGCAACTGTGGCCCCCAAAACAATGTACCGTATTTTTCGGACTATAAGTCGCAGTTTTTTTCATAGTTTCTCAGGAGCGGACTTATGTGTGAAATTATTAACACATTACCGTAAAATATCAAATAATGTTATTTAGCTCATTCACGTAAGAGACTAGACGTATAAGATTTCATCGGATTTAGCGATCAGGAGTGACAGATTGTTTGGTAAACGTATAGCATGTTCTATATGTTATAGTTATTTGAATGACTCTTACCATAATATGTTACGTTAACATACCAGGCACGTTCTCAGTTGGTTATTTATGCCTCATATAACGTACACTTATTCAGCCTGTTGTTCACTATTCTTTATTTATTTTAAATTGCCTTTCATACGTCTATTCTTGGTGTTGGGTTTTATCAAATAAATTTCTCCAAAAAATGCGACTTCAAAATGTTTTTTTCCTTATTTAATATGCATTTTCGGCCGGTGCGACTTATACTCCGGAGCGACTTATACTGCGAAAAATACGGTAGTTAATATCCATGCAGTAGGATGTACTGTAGTTGGCACTCCCAATTGGAGCTGCATCAATGAAAGTAGAAATGTACGGAACAACTCCTGTATATGTCACAGATGATGCACTGATGCTACACAAATCTTTACATTTAAGAAGAACATGTTTTGACTGGTTTAAAAACCAAATTGCCTAGTTTTGCCAGAGCTCTGTTATAGGCCAGATGAGCCCCTGACCCAGTGGGCGAAGGAATCATTATGGACTCATAAAGGGCCCTGAGCCAAACCTCCACTCAATAATGCTGGATCCACATGAAGCCAATGCAGCTGATTAATTAGTCAAGCAATCAATGGGCTGCGCCTTCCATCCACTGATTTCCGTTAGCAGTTTGCCCAGGTACTATAGCAATTACGATAAACACAGGAAAAGCACACCCATACGCAGTTTTGTTCCCTTTGTAACGAGGGTGAAAAAGGAGAACGGGATACAAAAACAAAGGACGACGATTTGATTTGGTGACGAGGAGGGAAAAAGCTGGGGGAATAAGTACAAAAGTTCACACCTAGAAAGCGGTGAGAGCAGGCTGGCTGTCAGTCAGGAGAAGGAGGTGCCATTTGAAGGCTCAGTCATCCTTGACAGTGCTGTCATGGAGCGCCTTAATTAGCCAGGATTACTTCCTCACTTAATGAAGCATGGGCTTCTTCGTCTCGGCCCGTATACCACTCTCCCCTTTCCCTATTTTCCCTCCCTCAGGTTTTTTTTTTCCCTTCCATCAATCCATCTCACTCATTCTCAATGGTCTTTTTTTTCCTCTTGTTTGTTTGCTTCTCTCCAGACAGGCTGCCCAAACCGCACTTGATATTTGAGACTTTTCACATCCCCATCAAAGATCTTCTGTCACATCCACTCCCAGTGTGTTCTCTCCACTCACAAATCTATTTTTTTTTTGGTATCGTATTCACCCTCTGCGCATTCTTGGCTGCAGACATTTTACACAGACTGTGTTCAAGTGTTGTTGCTGGACAAGATCTCTGCTAATGTGCTGTGGTAATCAGTAGGTGACTGAAAAACATAACAACCTTGGGGTCCCACTCAAGATAAGAGGAGACTTGAGAAATGATTACAGCAGGGATATTCAACTAAATTTTTTGGGGGCCACATTTCCAGAAAGCTAAGGACCAGGGGGACCGGACTTCTCCCTTACCTATTACTCTTATTGTGTATATTCTGTTTTGGGGGCCACATTTCCAGAAAGCTAAGGGCCGGGGGGACCTATTACTCTTATTGTGTATATTCCATCAAACCAGTGTCCTCTACAGTTGACGTTTGATTTTTGTATATTTCTTTTGTCAGCGTTACAGGAGCACTCAGTCAGTTTTATAGGACTGTTAGAATAATCATGTATATATTATCACACAACTTTATGCTTAAGGGCCGTTGCTATACTTATTATCTGTATTTTTCTATCTGTTCTGTGTGTCTCGTATCAGTGTTGTGTCCAGACTCAGCCTGCTGACTGCCAAGGCCGAACACCGGCGTGACGCAGACAGGGCAGAGACAAGGCGATATCACCAGCGTCAACACATTTGCATTTTTGCATAATCATATATTGTGTTTAACTGGAGTTGTCAAGATTACCCCCTTCCCTCAGCGACAGCTTCAGTGATGTAACCAGGGACCTCCCTATTAAACAGAGGAAGCTGGGCTGGACTTTTAGAACGTAGTTTGGATCTGGTACTAGAATACAGCCCAAAACACGTGTCTCCTCATTGAGCCAAATTGAACTCTGTCTCTGCATGATTCCTTGCTTCTCGTCTGTTTAATAGATGTCATCAGTGTTTGAACCTGACAAGGACCTTGTCCAAAAAAGGAGAGAGTGTGGAATCCAATGAGCCCTTGTACCTAAGTTACGGTCAGAGCGAAAAAAGAGCTAAAGTGCTTCGCCGATGTATTTTCGTGGGGATAAAAGTCACTGTGAATGTCCATTTCGCGTTCTCGACTCTCATTTTCAAGAGGATATAGTATCCGAGGTGGTTTAAAATACAAATCCGTGATCCACAATAGAAAAAGAAGAAAGTTTGGAATCCAATGAAACCTTGTACCTAAGTTATGGTCAGAGCGAACAAAGATACGTCCTGCACTGCACTCTAATCCTTCACTCTCACGTTCCTCATCCACGAATCGTTCATCCTCGCTCAAATTAATGGGGTAATCGTCGCTTTCTCGGTCTGAATCGCTCTCGCTGCTTGTGTAAACAATGGGGAAATGTGAGGAGCCCCTCAACCTGCGACGTCACGCTGCTTCCGGTACAGGCAAGGCTTTTTTTTATCAGCGACCAAAAGTTGCGAACTTTATCGTCGATGTTCTCTACTAAATCCTTTCAGCAAAAATATGGCAATATCGTGAAATGATCAAGTATGATCTGCTATCCCCGTTTAAATAAGAACATTTCATTTCAGTAGGCCTTTAAGGCAATATTTCTTCTTCATAACATACGACAAAATAAACAAACATGATAAAAAAAAAAAAATTTACTCCGAATCACATCTTTTCATCGTCATGATTTGTACATGTTCTTTTAAAATACAGAAAGACATTTATATTGTTTTGTTCCACTATCATGTTTGTTCCATAAACTATCACGCTTTGTTCCATTGTCACTATTCTAAATCTCAATTTATTAAGATCTCAGTTCCTTTGAAATTATAATTACTTGCTCCATAAACTAATCTGTTTTAAATGGTGTTTGATAGATTTTTTTTTATGTGCTTTGTTCATGACTTTTAAGATATTGTATTATAACAATACCTTACTAGCCTATATAAATCAACCATTTAATTATACACATCAGTAGGCTAAATGTACCTCTTCAACATATAATATAACAATTCGTTAAATTTCAAAAAGTTTAACTGTTTAAATATTGAGTTTGTGGGTTCCCTGTATTATGCATTTCCACTAATGATTTTTACAGCAAGAACATTGGATTTCAAAATGTTTTACAAGCACCACTTCAATACAGCATGTCAGATATGGAACAATCACAAAATATACAATGTTTTTTGATTTAGCAATTATTTCACCCCGTGTTTTAGACGTTTCATGAAGTTTTAATGAAGCATAAATGCTCAAACTGAAATCCCACAATCATGCAAGCAAAGTGTTTTTGAAGTTGTGCAGCAGAAGATGGCCCGTGGAAGGCTGCCGTGGTGTGGTGGCGAGGAATTGAGGGAATGTGATAAAGAGAAGGGACTAATGAAGAGGTAAGAAGATAGGCAGAGGATGACGAGAGGAGAGGAGAAGGAGGAAGAGGAGAAGTGAAGGAGAGGTACAGGCTCGCAGAAGCAAGGAGAGCAATTTGCCGCCACAGCGCACACAATGTCCCCTCCATGCCTGTGGGCCATGTGAAGACTGCTCCTTCAATTACACTTCACACAGGCCAAATAGAAAAGAGATAGACGAGAGAGACAGACAGAGGAGGAAGAGGGAAAGACACACAGAAATATTGAGGCACAGGGGTCACATTAATGAAGCCAGGGATACAAAACAAAGCACTTGGACAGCACTGTAAGTTGTACACTGAAACTATTTTATGTTTTCTATTTTAGTTATTAACTGAAATACGCGTAACCCTTGTAACCAAAAATGTATTGAATATCTAAACCAGGGGTGTCAAACGTACGGCGAACATGTTTTATCCGGCCCGCGGGATGAGTTTGCTAAGTATAAAAACGAGCCGAAATTTTCGAATGAAAGAAACAGCTGTTCTAAATGTGTCCACTAGATGTCGCAATAGCAATTCTTTGTATCTTTGTAGATCAGGGGTGCCCACACTTTTTCTGCAGGCGAGCTACTTTTCAATTGACCAAGTCGAGGGGATCTACCTCATTTATATATTTTATTGATTTATTTTATTTATTAAAAATACGTTTTTGTTAACAAGTTAAAGGCCTACTAAAATTATTATTTTTTTATTTAAACGGGAATAGCAGATCTATTCTATGTGTCATACTTGATCATTTTGCGATATTGCCATATTTTTGCTGAAAGGATTTAGTAGAGAAAATCGACGATAAAGTTCGCAACTTTTGCTCGCTGATAAAAAAAGCCTTGCCTGTACCGGAAGTAGCGTGACATCACAGGAGGCAATATTCCTCACAATTTCCCTTTGTTTACAATGGAGCGAGAGAGATTCGGACCGAGAAAGCAACGATTACCCCATTAATTTGAGCGAGGATGAAAGATTCGTAGATGAGGAACGTTACAATGAAGGATTAGAGAGGCAGTGATGGACGTATCTTTTTTCGCTCTGACCGTAACTTAGGTACAAGCTGGCTCATTGGATTCCACACTCTCTCCTTTTTCTATTGTGGATCATGGATTTGTATTTTAAACCACCTCGGATACTATATCCTCTTGAAAATGAGAGTCGAGCACGCGAAATGGACATTTAAAGTGAATTTTATCTCCACGACAATACATCGGTGACACACTTAGCTACTGAGCTAACGTGATAGCATCGTTCTCAAATGAAGATAGAAACAAAATAAATAAATCCCTGACTGGAAGGATAGACAGAAGATCAACAATACTATTAAACCATGTACATGTAACTACACGGTTAAAAATTCTCAGCCTGGTAAGGCTTAACAATGCTGTTGCTAACGACGCTAAGGCTAATTTAGCAACTTAGCAACCGGTGTTGTGCCTGAAACTTCACAGAACTATGATAAAAACATTAGCGCTCCACCTACGCCAGCCAGCCCTAATCTTCCCATCAACAGCCGTGCTCACCTGCATTCCAGCAATTGACGGCGCGACGAAGGACTTCGTCCGTGGGTTTGGCGGCAAGCATCGGCTAGGCGTAGTAAGTAGTCCTTGTTGTTTTGCTGTAAGTATTGTACTTAGCCGCTAATACACCGATCGATCCCACCTACAACGTTCTTCTTTGCAGCCTCCATTGTTCATTAAACAAATTGCAAAAGATTCACCAACACAGATGTCCAGAATACTGTGGAATTTTGTCGAAGAAAACAAGAGGTTTCTGTATCGGGTTCGACGGGGTCCAAACACTTCCGTGGATTCTGTGACGTCACGCACATAAATCATATCCAAAGGAGTTTTTCAACCGGAAGTGTGGCGGGAATTTTAAAATTGCACTTTATAAGTTAACCCGGCCGTATTGGCATGTGTTTCAATGTTAAGATTTCATCATTGATATATAAACTATCAGACTGCGTGGTCGGTAGTAGTGGGTTTCAGTAGGCTTTTAAAGGCCTACTGAAATGAATTGTTTTTATTTAAACGGGAATAGCAGATCCATTCTATGTGTCATACTTGATCATTTCGCGATATTGGCATATTTTTGCTGAAAGGATTTAGTAGAGAACAACGACGATAAAGTTCGCAACTTTTGGTCGCTGATAAAAAAAGCCTTGCCTGTACCGGAAGTAGCGTGATGTCGCAGGTTGAAGAGCTCCTCACATTTCCCCATTGTTTACACCAGCAGCAAGAGCGATGCGGACAGAGAAAGCAAATATTACCCCATTAATTTGAGCGAGGATGAAAGATTTGTGGATGAGGAACGTGAGAGTGAAGGACTAGAGTGCAGTGCAGAACGTATCTTTTTTCGCTCTGACCATAACTTAGGTAAAAGGGCTCATTGGATTCCACACTTTCTCCTTTTTCTATTGTGGATCACGGATTTGTGTTTTAAACCACCTCGGATACTATATCCTCTTGAAAATGAGAGTCGAGAAAGCGAAATTGACATTCACAGTGACTTTTATCTCCACGACAATACATCGGTGAAGCACTTTAGCTACGGAGCTAACGTGATAGCATCGTGCTTAAATGCAGATAGAAACAAAATAAATAAGCCCCTGACTGGAAGGATAGACAGAAGATCAACAATACTACTATCAGGAGACACCAAACCAAACACTGGACCTGTAACCACACGGTTAATGCTGTGCCGCCTGTCGAAGCCTAGCAATGTTGTTGCTAACGACGCCATTGAAGCTAACTTAGCTACGGGACCTCGTCAGAGCTATGATAAAAACATTAGCGCTCCACCTACGCCAGCCCTCATGTGCTCATCAAAACCTGTGCTCACCTGCGTTCCAGCGATCGACGGCGCGACAAAGGACTTCACCCGATCATCGATGCGGTCGGCGGCTAGCGTCGGATAGCGCGTCTGCTATCCAACTCAAAGTCCTCCTGGTTGTGTTGCTGCAGCCAGCCGCTAATACACCGATCCCACCTACAGCTTTCTTCTTTGCAGTCTCCATTGTTCATTAAAGAAATTGAAAAAGATTCACCAACACAGATGTCCAGAATACTGTGGAATTATGCGATGAAAACAGAGCTGTTTGTATTGAGATACAATGTGTCAGAATACTTCCGCTTCAACCATTGACGTCACGCGCAAACGTCATCATACATGGACGTTTTCAACCGGAAGTTTCCCGAGAAATTTAAAATTGCATTTTATAAGTTAACCCGGCCGTATTGGAATGTGTTGCAATGTTAAGATTTCATCATTGATATATAAACTATCAGACTGCGTGGTCGGTAGTAGTGGCTTTCAGTAGGCCTTTAATGACCTCCCCAATATTTGCACAAATACCATATGCCAAATGTATGCAGATAAATGGGTTATACCTGTATAGCACTTTTCTACCTTCAATGTACTTAAAGCGCTTTGACACTATTTCCACATTCACCCATTCACACACACATTCACACACTGATGGCAGGAGCTGCCATGCAAGGCCCTAACCACGACCCATCTGGAGCAAGGGGGAAATGTCTTGCTCAAGGACACAACGGACGTGACGAGGTTGGAAGAAGGTGGGGATCGAACCGGGAACCCTCAGGTTGCTGGCACGGCCACTCTCCCAACTTCGCCACGTCGTCCCCAGATGATACAATCATTTATGTGGCAGCCGACACCTTCCAACAGGCTTAAGAGATATTAAACAGACAGCTTGCTGAAGTATCAACATGGCTTCAAAATAACTGTTTTACCCTAAATTATAACAAAACAGTCTCAATTTGTTTGTCTTTGAAGACACAATCATTAAATGAAATTCAGGTCAACATTAATCAAAATCAAATAGAGCAGGTAAAGGAATTTAAATATGTGTGTGTTATTTTGGACCCTAAGCTGAAATGTGATGGTCATATTACAAAAATGACTAAGACCATAAAAAGAACTGTTTCAGGCTTATTAGATAGTGTTTATCTGTTCAAGCTGCACAAGTTTACATGCATGCAATGATTTTATCCCATATGTCTTATTGTGCCATGGTCTGGGGAATGGCCACAAAATGTGCAGTGAAGCCTCTGTTGTCGTTATATAAACTAAAGGCACCAGAGACATTTGATCAAAAACCAATGAAGCATCATCACTGCCTTATTACTCATAAATATAACATGATGAGTTTTTAAAAGCTATTTTTAAGTGTCTCAATGGATTAGCCCCTGATGTGATGTGTCAACAAATACAATGATACATTAGTGATGGTGTGCAGACTCCAGCTGTAGAGTGAAAAGGTGCCGGACCACTCTGGGTGAGTCTGCGTTCTCAGTGAAGGCCTCACATCTGTGGAGCTCTTTGCCACTGGAGTTAAAGTCACAGTCGGACATTAGACTTTTCTCCACAAAACTGAAAAAGTGGCTTAAGGAAAATCCGAAGTGTGAGCACTAGAACTGGGTGTAGTATGGACAAATGGGGCCAATTATTTACAATGTGTTTTTATTGTTGTACTTGTCTTAATCCCTTTTGTATGTGTTTTACACTTTTCTCATCTTTTTTTTTTAAAGCCTAACTAGGGACAAGGGTTGCAAATTAGCCTGTGGCTAGAAGTCTAATGTACTTTGACATCGGTTACCTGTGGGTAGCAATGTTTAATTGTACTGTCCCTGTCAAATAAATACATGAATAAATAAATGTTAGTGCACTAGTCGAGGAAAATGAGCAAACTACATGAATAACATGCTTATTTTACCTTGATAGATTGAAAATTAACACCAATGAGTTGACTGATGAACATTATCACATAATTTATTCAGAAAGTATAAATAATGATAAATAAAGACAGAATGCTATTAACCGCAACATGTAAGTGTAAAAAAAACAACAACAATATTATGATTTGTACATTTTCAGAATGTGCTTGTTCTATTTTTAAACAAAGAAAACAATCTGAAGTTGTCTTTATTTTGAAGTTATCGTGCCGTGATTTTACCAGTCCGGCCCACTTGGGAGTAGATTTTTCTCCATGTGGCCCCAGATCTAAAATGAGTTTGACACCCCTGATCTAAACATAGCGGGTGTACACCTACTTTTACACCATTTCCATGAAAAGTTAACAACAATCAAAAATATGTCTGATATTTGTAGAGTTACCTTCTTTAAAAGAGACTTATTTTTACTTAAAGATTGTCATTTTTTTGACGAATAACTGTTGCTACAATGTTGGAAAGGTTTGTGCCTTTGGGCGTGAGCTTTCACGCAGTTTTGGGTGCCTCTGTTTGCAGTGTTTTGCAGTTTGGCTACATTGTGGCATCACAGCGCGGTAGACGTACCTATTTGGACATTAAGTAAAGCTCTTTATACTAAGTTTGATGAAATAGGAAAAAATTGTATAATGAAGCATTGTTTTCATATAATATTGGCTTGACATGACAAGTGGTACAAAATGGATAAATGGACATGCAGTGACATACAGTAAATGCTGGTAAAAGCTGATTTTTTTTAATGAACTTCTGTGTCAATCTGAGAGTCTGGAACGGTCCCTAATATTGTGACCAGGGGAAGCCATGAAATGTTTAAAAAGTTTATTTTTGACTGTGTCTGGAAAAAAAAACGCAGTGACGTTGATCTTCAAGATATATGTAACAGTGTACATTTTTAAAAGATTATTTATCATACTTTTGGAGAAGCTGGTGCTTGGTTTCGTTTGCAGTCTGGGAACGCCTCCACAAGCAAACATCTTGCAGGCATATACAAAAAGTATGTTATAAATTTGACTGTGGAGAAAAATATACATCAAAGCATATCCGATACATATTCTAGACCACATGGAAGTGTTTTAAATTTAGGTTAAAAGTATACAATTAAATTATATTTATAGGGGAACTGCACTTTTTGGGGAATTTTGCCGATCGTTCTCAATCATTATGAGAGACAAGAACACATGTCTTTTTTGGGGGGATTTTGAAGATCATTCAAAAAAATGCTTGCAAGATGCGGTTAATGAGAGTCACTGTAAGACAACTACAAAACCCTCCATCCATGTTTATATACATGCTGCAAGTAAATATTTAATATAGTAATATACAATGTGTATTACATACAATACTTACCATATTTTGCTCATTTTATGCATTACCGGAACTTTTTATTTATTTATTTATTTATGTTTCCATAGCATCGCACTTCTGACTTATGGCATCAAATGTTGTGTGTTCTAATCATGGCAAACTGGATAACAGACAACGAAGACGACTATTTTTGGACAAATGAGGTTTCTCAACCTTATCTTTTTGAACCTGAATATACAGAGGATGAACTGCTGCTTATAGAAGCGATCACAAAGAGAGGGTGAAACGTTGGAGCAGACGGAAGCCGAGAGAGCGAGGTCGCCGTGACTTGACGCTCTAAATGTGTAACTTTGAGCCAAGCTACACGGAAATAAATGTATTGCTTACCCAAATCAACTGTAAAATAACGTCCCCGGCCAGCTTGACCAAATGGACAACTATCCATTGAGTGAGTCACTTTAATATTGATCATTATCCATGCAGAACGTCATGACTGTTATTACAACTACAGCACATACACTGTCGAGCTCGCTGTGTACAATCAAAACATGAAATGTGGGCTAATACTTTACAGACACTGCAAAATGAATGTTCATGATTATTAGCCAGTACAGATTGGTGTCCTATCTTGCTGTGCATTACAAACTCAAAAGCCATTCAGCCGTTGACCCAGTTGCTAGCTTACCTCTTTCCATAGAATGGCGATGTGTTACTACGTTTGCAAAACAGTTCCTCAGTGTTCGCTCTTAACAACAATGTTGCTACAGCTTGGTTATCGTACAGGTTACTGTATATGAGGTATTGTTGGTGGTTTTTGGATAAATTTTAAAGTTATTCAGAGGCAGAAAAAAACAAAAAAACCTGTGTCTTCTTGTCTCTCATAAGGATTGAGAATGAAATTTCAAAAAATTGCATTTACCCTATAAATGACATTTGAATTGATGTTTGTTTGCTTGCTGTTTTGCACTAAAATTGTTTTGTTGTAACGACAACCTCCCCAACATGTATTTCATAAACAAAAAGTGTGTTACAGTGCAGAAAGATAATATTATAATCTATTTGCCAAAGAAGATCTTACTTCCAAATCTAAATAAACATACAAAAGCATTACTGTTCTGCATGAAAGGCCAAGTCAGATAAAGAACATAATTTGTTGTCAACGCAGTGGAAAGTTTATGTGTATTTTAAAAACGTTTGACTTGTCAAGACTTAGCGAGAGACACAATATGTGCTTATTTAAGATGGTCTTGCAGCCTTTCTCTATACAAATAGGACAGAAAAAACAAGGCAGACTTAAAAGAGAGTCATAAACTTTGTTGTGCAACCATAAACCTTATGGTTTTGAGACACAAGGAGGGCAGCCTATCTAGAATTTAGTTTATAGATTAAAATAGTGATAAAGTCAGCAGGTAGACAAGGAAGGTCATTCTACTTTAGTATATAGAATGGAAAAATTCTGAGCGAGGACTTTACAGTCAGTCAAAAACTTTACAGCCCATGGTGAACAAGATCTAACATATAGATATACAATGCCAAAAGTATTTGGCCACCTGCCTTTACTCACATATGAACTTGAAGTGCCATCCCATGGAATTGTCCAAAATGTTTTGGTATCCTGGAGCATTCAAAGTTCCTTTCACTGGAACTAAGGGGCCAAGCCCAACTCCTGAAAAACAAACCCACACCATAATTCCTCCTCCACCAAATTTCACACTCGGCACAATGCAGTCCGAAATGTAGCGTTCTCCTGGCAACCTCCAAACCCAGACTGGTCCATCAGATTGCCAGATAGAAAAGCGTGACTCATCAGTCCAGAGAAGGCGTCTCCACTGCTCTAGAGTCCAGTGGCGACGTGCTTTACACCACTGCATCCCACGCTTTGCATTGGACTTGGTGATATATGGCTTAGATGCAGCTGCTCGGCCATGGAAACCCATTCCACGAAGCTCTCTGCGTACTGTACGTGGGCTAATTGGAAGGTCACATGAAGTTTGGAGCTCTGTAGCAACTGACTGTGCAGAAAGTCTTTCCACTATGCGCTTCAGCATCCGCTGACCCCTCTCTGTCAGTTTACGTGGCCTACCACTAGGTGGCTGAGTTGCTGTTACCAAACGCTTCACTTTTCTTGTAATGAACTTGACTTTGAAATATTTAGGAGCGAGGAAATTTCACGACTGGATTTGTTGCACACGTGGCATCCTATGACAGTCTCCATGCCTAAGTGCTTGATTGTATACACCGGGCCAAGTGATTAGGACACCTGATTCTGATCATTTGGATGGGTGGCCAAATATTTTTGGCAATATAGTGTATGTGGACATGCGTTTTTCATAACACATGCATTTTGTTGCTTGAAAACACAAAATGTTGAAAACCGGAACAAAAGGAGGACACGGAAGGACACCAACATTTTTTCAATATAAATGCTGAAAGACGCTGTGAAAAGAGAGGTAAAGCACATGCATGTTAAAGAGGAAGAACTGTACTTTTTTTTAATTTTGTCCATCATCCACAATCCCTATTTTTTGTTTATGCATTCTCACGCATAGAATAAACACTGGCAAGAGTCAGCTAACAATAAAGGTAATGGGGTTTGCTTTATTCGGCCTGTTATTTTTGTGTATATTTAGATTATAAAATATGTCAAATTGCAATTAAAACATGTGGCTAATAGAGTCATTTCCACTTAGATTCATTGATTGGCTCAAAGAAAAACTGCACTTTTTAAAAATCGTTCACAATCATTATGAGAGACAAAAACATACGTTTTGTTTAATTTTAGGATTCCAAAGATGATTGAAAAAAAACGCTTGTAATATGCGGTTAATGGGAGTCACTATTGTCACCTTCAAAGCCCTCTAAAACAACTTCAAAACCCTCCATCAACGTTGTATATACACACTGCAAGTCTATATATAATGTAGTAGCATACACGTTCATAACAATATGTAATATTTACAATATTTACCATTTTTTGGTCATTTTAAGCAATACCGGAATGTATTTCCTCAGTACATTTATTTCCGTTTCCATAGCAGCACGCTTCCGACTTCCGTAAACAAACAAGAATGCGTTCTAATCATTGCAGACTTGTTAGTAGACGACGAAGATGGCAATTTTTGGACAAATGAGGATTCCCGACCTTATCTTTTTAAAGCTGAATATACAGAGAATGAACTGCTACTTATAGAAGCGAGCTCGAAGAGATGGTGAAACGTTGGAGCAGACAGAAGCCGAGACTTGACGCACTAAATTTGAAACATGGAACCAAGCTATGCCGACCTAAATGGCGTGCATAGCCAAAATCAACCGGCTTGACAAAACAAACAACCGTCCATTGAGTGAGTCCCTATGATACTGATCATGATACATGCAGCACATCATTATAAACTACAGTACATACACTGTCAAGCTTGCTGAGTACAAACAAAACATGAAATGGGCTAATCTGATTGTCTATACTGGCTCACCTGCACTGGCTTCCTGTGCACTTAAGATGCAACTTAAAGGTTTTACTACTTACGTATAAAATACTAGACGGTCTAGCTCCATCCTATCTTGCTGATTGTATTGTACCATATGTCCCGGCAAGAAATCTGCGTTCAAAGAACTCTGGCTTGTTAGTGATTCCCAGAGCCCCAAAAAAAGTCTGCGGGCTATAGAGCGTTTTCTATTCGGGATCCAGTACTCTGGAATGCCCTCCCGGTAACAGTAAGAGATGCTACCTCAGTAGAAGCATTTAGTGGTTAGAGTGTCCGCCCTGAGATCGGTAGGTTGTGAGTTCAAACCCCGGCCGAGTCATACCAAAGACTATAAAAATGGGACCCATTACCTCCCTGCTTGGCACTCAGCATCAAGGGTTGGAATTGGGGGTTAAATCACCAAAAATGATTCCCGGGCGCGGCACCGCTGCTGCCCACTGCTCCCCTCGCCTCCCAGGGGATGAACAAGGGGATGGGTCGAACTCAGAGGACAAATTTCCCCACACCTAGTGTGTGTGACAATCATTGGTACTTTAACTTAACTTAAGTCCCGTCTTAAAACGCATTTGTATACTCTAGCCTTTAAATAGACCACCCTTTTAGACCAGTTGATCTGCTGTCTCTTTTCTGCTCTGCCCCCCTCTCCTGCGTGGAGAGGTTATTAAGTGACCACAGATGATTCGCTAGCTGTTCAAAGTCGGGACTCGGGGTGGACCACTCATCTGTGCATCAGTTGGGGACGTCTCTGCTCTGCTGACTTGTCTCCATTCAAGATGATTTCCTGCTGGCCCCACTATTGACTGGTCGCCCAGGGGGGTCCCCACATCTGCGGTCCCCTCCAAGGTTTCTCATTGTATCCCATTGGGTTGAGTTTTTGCTTGCCCTGATGTGGGATCAGGGCACATGTCGTTGTGGCTTGTGCAGCCCTTTGAGACACTTGTGATCAAGGGCTATATAAATAAACTTTGATTGATTGATTGATTGTTCATGTTTTTCAGTCACTACAGATTGGTGTCCTATTGTATTGTGTTGTGTATTACAACTTAAAAAGCCATTCAGCTGCTGACGCAAAAGATAGCTTATGGCTAACACTGTAGCACGCCGATGTATTACTAGGCTAGAAAATAAGTTCATTAGTGTTCACTCTTACAATAACAATGTCTCCACAGCTTGGTTATCATACAGGTTACGGAACGTAAATGAAGTATTGTTGGTGGTTAATGAATGCATTTAAGAGTGATTTAGAGGCAGAATGGATTGACATCCTTAGCTGCATTGCTAGCCACCTAGAGCCGATCATTACAAATTTGAATGTAAAAAAATGTTTTCCTTTCTCCCATAAAGATTGTAAAAAATAGGAAAAATTCCCCAAAAAAATGCAGTTCCCCTTTAAATGCATTTTTAAGTGTAGTGACATAATTTGGCCACGGGTGTCGCTAATGGAGATGTTCTTGGCAAGAGAGCAAAGAAGAAGAAGTCTTGAGAACTAAACACATGACTTGTTGATAAACACATTGAATGAGTGTGTATGCTGTGTGAGGGAGAAATAAAGGGAAGAAAAAGAACAAGGCGTCTCGTTTGACCTTTAATCCAAACAGGTACGACTAAATTCCCACTACTTCTGAAAAAATGCTCTAAAAAACCTCCAACAACAAAAATCTTACGGTACATTAAACATATGTTTCTTATTGCAAGTTTGTCCTTAAATAAAACAGTGAACATACAAGACAACTTGTCATTTAGTAGTAAGTAAGCAAACAAAGACTCCTAATTTAGCTGCTGAAGTATGCAGTAACATATTGTGTCATTTTCCATTCTATTATTTTGTCAAAATTATTAAGGACAAGTGGTAGAAAATGAAACTACTTGTTCATTTGCTGTTAATATCTGCTTACTTTCTCTTTCAACATGTGCTATCTACACTTCTGTTAAAATGTAATAATCACTTATTCTTCTCTTGTTTGATACTTTACATTAGTTTTGGATGATACCACAAATTTGGGTATCAATCCGATACCAAGTCGTTACAGGATCATACATTGGTCATATTCAAAGTCCTCGTGTGTCCAGGGACATATTTCCTGAGTTTGTAAACATAATAAAAATAAAAACAAAAACAAAAGAAGATGTTGTGATGGCAAAAAATATCGACGTAATCATAGTAGTATCGACTAGATATGCCACTGTACTTGGTATCATTACAGTGGATGTTAGGTGTAGATTCACCGATGGCCTTTGTTTACATTTTGACGCTGGTGAGCTACGGTGTGTAGTGAAGCATGTTTAGCTATTCCTCGTCCTGCAGGGATGATACTTGTAAGAAACTTACTTTATTTGTCACCATGGAGGCGAGGATTAGTGATTTAGAAGTAGCTACAACACTGCCGACCGGGGCTAGCTAGCCATGTCTTAAAGTACCTCTTCGTGAGGGCGTTTCAGTGTTATAACTTCACCTTTATCTTTAGTTTCTAGACCAAAATGCGTCCGTTCTCCCTTTTCTGTCTACACACTGTGTCTGTTTGTAAGTACTCCGTGATTGTGTGCTGCCGAACATGCTCGTCTGCTCGTAAACCAGCAATGTAATGACGTGACAACGCACCGTCATGACCGGAAACCGGTACTTATCAAACAGAGTATAGTACCGTTTTTGATTCATTAGTACCGCGATACTATACCAGTACCGGTATACCGTACAACCCTATCCAGAACCTTATCTTTTTTGCCTGAATTTAAGGATGAGCTACACGTTTTAGAAGCTGGGTGCTAAGCACATCCAGCTATAGTGAAACAATAAGCCATCATGCAGCAGTGGTACTAAAAATAAAATACGGACATAACCAAACAGTAACTCACAATGTACAATCTCACTGGGATGCCAACTGATGAGATACTTGTATCTTTCAGCACAATACTTGTATTCCTCATTTAGATGGTGTATTTAGCAGAGTTATCATTGTTTTTAGCTACTAAGTCGAGTGGCTAAATTTTACAAAATTGCTATCATTAGCTGAAAACAACCATGACTACTGAACGTGTGTGTTATGTTGAGTGTAGTTTACCTTCTCAAAGCCAGAAGAGGCTGGGATACAATGCAAGTGCAGCTCGGTCAAAAGTTAGCGCCCTTTAGGCAATAAATGCTGTATGTCACAGTTAGAACCGTGATAGCAAAGACAGTGCTATAAAAACACTTCACCGGCGAAAAGTGTATGTATTACTCCAGTTGAGTGTTACCTAATTTGCTCATTGAATACATTTACCTCCAAAGTCTTCATAAACATATGACTTAACAAAGGGTATTAAAAAGATGGTTTAGTCTTGTGTGCTTGAGTGTAGTGCAGGGCTATTCAGCTGGTGAAGCCAAATGTTTGTTGCAAATTCCTAAAAACAACAGTGTTCATGTTGTCTAGAGGAACTTGGACCACTCTAAGCATGTTGGCAGATCCTTTCATGGGCATTTAAGGCTACCCTTCACTGCAGTAGAAACTTGTATTTTCCATAACAGGGCTACTTTTATCCTGAAATGTGAAACACTCTTCAAAGAAATAGACCGAAAACAAATGTGTTTTTGTTTTTTTTTAAATAAGAATAATAGTAAAGGGAAAAACCCTCTGGTCCTAACTTTTTGGAAACATGGCCCCTTGAACAATTTAGTTGAAAAGCCCTGAAGTAGTGTGACATCGGCAACTATCGGCCTGGCATGCATATACCTTAACAATATTTGCAGGTCTGTATGAACAGGACACTATTGACAACATCAGCTCTCGTCTTTTCATAACATTTTCAAAAACAGTAGAAAATCATTCTCATTTGATTTACGGATGGGTACCTTTCACATTTAAATTGGTACTGCTGCCTTACAGTAACAATTTTCGGTACTTTTGTGTGTGTTCAAATGTGTTAACAAAAGTTCATTGTTAAAAAAAATACAATTATTTCACAAAATCCATGCTGTGCAGTTGTTATCTTGTATCATTACACTTCTATGTATAATTTAGAAGTACTGTACTATATTATATAATATACTTTTGCAAATGTTTATTTACATACCTTAATTGTTTCCAAACGGTGTCCGTCACACAGCAGTAAAACGGCTGATCAAACAAAACAGAAGTCATCGTCATGGACCCACTAGCTGCGGAATGGAGCTCTCCAATCAGCTAAACAGACTCATTAGCTCCACGGTGAAGTTTTGGTGAATTTACGAAACTGAACAATACCAAGTTAATAATACTAACATAGACACTTGAAAACATGCTAGCATATTTGCTAATGCTAACAACATTAGATTGATTACATTACGATAGCTTGTACAAATATGTATGAAAACACTCCTACATCACACATGGGACAGTTTAGTAGGTATAAATTGTTTTAGTTATATTGTAAAGCGTACAAACGTTGCAATTCCATGGCATTAGAGGGCAGTAGTGTATAGACTACGATGTGTTGCCTTAGTCAGGAAGAAGTCTTTGCCATTAAGTTGAATGTGTAGTTTTTTTATTTTGTTGCACCCTACAAAGTGTTACACACTAGCTGTCTGATTGTAAAGAGTACCTTAGTAGTGGTTACTAAATGTGTAGATGTTAAAATCCCCATGTAAAAATTGCTAATGCTAATTTTTAGCATGTCAATGGCAAATTTAATGTAACTTAGGGTTGAGCTTGCACATTTTGAAAAGAGGAGCCCTATTGTACTTTTGAGCGCTTACGTCTTGCTTTGTTGACATGGAAAATTGTAACATCACCTAGAGGTAGTCCAGCTGAGTGCTTGACTGCTTGTTTCCTGGCCAAGTCTCAGCTCAATCACCTGCTCAGTGGCCTTGTGGTTAGAGTGTCCTTCCCTGAGATCGGTAGGTCGTGAGTTCAAACCCTGGCCGAGTCATACCAAAGTCTATGAAAATAGGACCCATTACCTCCCACTACCATTACCACTCAGCATCAAGAGTTGGAATTGGGGGTTGAATCACCAAAATGATTCCCGAGCGCGGCCACCGCTGCTGCTCACTGCTGCCCTCACCTCCCAGGGGGTGGACCAAGGGGATGGGTCAAATGCAGAGGGTAATTTCACCACACCTAGTGGTACTTTAACTTGACTTAACTGGATTGCAGACTTGTGTGCAACGATTGATTTTTCGTGAAATGGTACCCATCCCTATTTTCGGTAGATTGTTTTTTTAATCGTACTGATAATTAGTCACTTCTGCTAAAGTTTTCCTCAGAATTACATAAACATATTTGTTTCTATGGTTTCATCATTCATTTTTTCTTAGTCCAGAGGGCTGGTCTGTAAGTGGATCGTCAAGTCTTTCTGTGTTCTCTCTGTGTTCGTGGTATGAAATAAGTTAATCAGTTTAGTAGGTTCTTGCCATGTGGCGGGATCCATGCCACAGACACTTTAGGATGCCTTTACATCATAATCGCAGAAAGTGAGGAGGAAGTAAATAAGTTCACCATGAACCAGACAGCCAGAACAGAAGGTCCCCAAGCAGACTACTGGCAGTTTGCCAGATGGAAAGATGGAGCATCCACAGCCTGGTACATCTAGTATGGCTAACTGATATGAAGCCAGCACAGTGGCTGAGTCAGGGTGACAAGAGGGCACGCTCTAATACAGGCCACAGTCAAGATGGAGAGCAGCTTCCCCATTCCCACCCCTCCCTAATATGTCTCTTCTCAAACATGCCCACCAGGCATGGGCCAGCTGCTGGAGCAGCGGAGCAAAGGGGTGGGGTGGAGATATGAGCGTGTCGGGATGGAGGCGTGTGGTGTCTGTATCAATCCGTCACGGGCTGACAGCTGATTCCTTTGCCCACAGTGGCTACGGGCTACTGACCGGAACCAGGCCAGAGCTGACCAGCAGTATCTGAGTGTGCACGTGTGGCTGTCTGTGCATATCATCTCTGCAACAATAAACACACACATCCATGTGTACCGTCCTACTCTAGCCACTTCCTCCTCCATTGCTCTGTCTTTCTCTCTCCCTTTACCTCCGCCGTCTGTCCGTGACATCTTGCAAGTCAATCAATCAGTTTCAGCTTGCCGGCGTTGGAGCACCACATTTATCCAGCGCACAACCTGCCTGTCATACTTGCTGAAGTATTTTTATTCAAACTGACCTTCAAACCATTTTTTGTTTTGTTTGTTTTTTTCATTTCACCGTGGTGCCTCGGGTAAGTGCAACAACTGAGAGAGCCTTCAATGGCAGAGGGGAGGCTGAGAACAACATCTGGTGTCTTTCAGTTCCACCCTCTGCAGCTTTTACCTGGCCCTCCTGGTATTTGACAGCACCCCTCGCATGCCCCTCGGAAAATAAAAGCATTGTTTCATCTGTATCCATTTGTGCGTCTGGCAGCTTGTCTGGGTGCACGGCGGTTCAATCAGATACAGAATGTTTTAGGCAATAGAACACAATTACTGGCATGGTGCTTATGCAGTATTATTCAATAACACAATCCCATTGTGCAAAAAGCATTTAATTAATCAAAACAGTTGCTATTGTCACGGTACTTCTGAGATTACTGAGCGCCAAATATTTCCATGTTTATTACCTGTGGATATTACTTGTAGTGTGTTGCCATTTTTTGGGGTCATGTGATTTTTTTTTCTACATCTAAAACACTTCCTTGTGGTCTACGTCAGTGTTTTTCAACCTTTTTTGAGGCAAGGCGCGTTTTTTTCATTAAATAATTCCGGAGGCACACCACCAGCAGAAAATGTTTAAAAAATGAAACTCCACCAGGTCGTTGGGGCCTTATTTTGAGGTTGTTGGTGTTTTCCTGTGTAATGCTTTCGTTTTTGTTTTGCGCTGTTATTTTGGGGGCTCTTCCGTTTTTTTTGGTGTTTTCCTGTAGCAGTTTCATGTCTTTTTTTTAACACTATTCCCCGCACCTGCTTTGTGCTAGCAAGCAAGGCTATTTAAAGGCCTACTGAAACCCACTACTACCGACCACGCAGTCTGATAGTTTATATATCAATGATGAAATCTTAACATTGAAACACATGCCAATACTTATAAAGTGCAATTTTAAAATTCCCACCACACTTCCGGTTGAAAAACTCCTTTGGATATGATTTATGCGCGTGACGTCACAAAATCCACGGAAGTGGTTGTACCCCATCGACCCGATACAAAAACCTCTTGTGTTCTTCGACAAAATTCCACAGTATTCTGGACATCTGTGTTGGTGAATCTTTTGCAATTTGTTTAATGAACAATGGAGGCTGCAAAGAAGAACGTTGTAGGTGGGATCGATCGGTGTATTAGCGGCTAAGTACAAAACTTACAGCAACACAACAAGGACTACTTACTACGCCTAGCCGATGCTTGCCGCCAAACCCACGGATGAAGTCCTTCGTCGCGCCGTTGATCGCTGGAACGCAGGTGAGCACGGCTGTTGATGGGAAGATGAGGGCTGGCTGGCGTAGGTGGAGCGCTAATGTTTTTATCATAGTTCTGTGAGGTCCGGTTGCTAAGTTGCTAAATTAGCCTTAGCGTCGTTAGCAACAGCATTGTTAAGCCTTACCAGGCTGAGAATTTTTAACCGTGTAGTTACATGTACATGGTTTAATAGTATTGTTGATCTTCTGTCTATCCTTCCAGTCAGGGGTTTATTTATTTTGTTTCTATCTTCATTTGAGAACAATGCTATCACGTTAGCTCAGTAGCTAAGTGTGTCACTGATGTATTGTCGTGGAGATAAAAGTCACTTTAAATGTCCATTTCGCGTGCTCGACTCTCATTTTCAAGAGGATATAGTATCCCAGGTGGTTTAAAATACAAATCTGTGATCTACAATAGAAAAAGGAGAGAGTGTGGAATCCAATGAACCAGCTTGTACCTAAATTACGGTCAGAGCGAAAAAAGATACGTCCTTCACTGCCTCTCTAGTCATTCACTGTAACGTTCCTCATCTACGAATCTTTCATCCTCGCTCAAATTAATGGGGTAATGGTCGCTTTGTCGCTCCGAATCTCTCGCTCCATTGTAAACAACGGGGAATTGTGAGGAATACTAGCTCCTGACGTCACGCTACTTCCGGTACAGGCAAGGCTTTTTTTATCAGCGAGCAAAAGTTGCGAACTTTATCGTCGATTTTCTCTACTAAATCCTTTCAGCAAAAATATGGCAATATCGCGAAATGATCAAGTATGACACATAGAATGGATCTGCTATTCCCGTTTAAATAAAAAAAAATCATTTCAGTAGGCCTTTAAGTTGTTGTTATCCTTCTTTGTGTGGACATTGTTGATTGTCATGAAATGTATCGATGTACTTTGTGGACGCCTTAAGTTTTTGCTGTCGTCCAGCATTCTGTTTCTGTTTACTTTGTAGCCAGTTCAGTTTTACTTTTGTTTTGCATAGCCATCCCTATGCTTCGTTGCCTTTTCCTGTTGTTTAATTTTGGTTTAAGCGTTACATACCTTTTTACCCACACGCTGCCTCCCACTCTGGTCTGCATATTGGGATCACAACAAACCATCTTCGTCTCACCCGACACATTCCGACTTTTGCAAAGCAATTAACTACCTGCTGCCACCTACTGATATGGAAGAGTATTACATGGTTACTCTGCCGAGCTCTACACAGCAAAGACAGTAAGTAACGGCACATTATTTGCAGATTATAATTATTGAATTGCAAAAATATTTTTTTTGGACCAATTAGGTGAGGTTGCATAATTTCCCACGGCACACCTGACAATATCTCACGGTACACGAGAGTGCCGCGGCACAGTGGTTGAAAAACACTGGTCTACATAATATGTAATCGTGGTGCTTCAGTCCAACTTTTGGATAAAATCATGTTTTACAGACCACCTTCAAGCCGCCTTCTGACTGTTTCTTCAGAATGCGCCTTTTTGTGGACAGTCTTATTTACGTGCCAAGCCCCGTTCGACTGAACCCACCCTGTCAGCCATGTTGTGTCGTAATTTCCGGGCTATTGCTTGTAGTGGTAGTCAACCAAGCCAAGATGGCTGTTGTGCAGCAAGTAGCGCACAAACTCTCGGAGTATGCACGAAAATCTACGCAATGGAATAGATCTATACTTTATAAAAAAAAAAGATTTGTCGAGTGATATCAAGGATTATCTGTGATATCAAGGATTATCTGTCGGTGGAGTTCCCACATGTCAAATTATCTTGTGCTCCGACGTCATTCCACATGACAAAATAGATTAAAACTTGGAAGAGCACAAAGGTCTACAACTTCTTTGTGTGTGGCTGGGTCAAGGAAGTTGGTATAAAGTATAAAAAATACAAATATGCATGAAAACACTCCTACAGACATCACATGGGACAGTTTAGTAAGTATGTATTATTTTAGTTATATTTTAAAACGTACAAACGTTACTTGGAGTGATGAATGAAGAACGTTATAGAATATACTTCAAGCACGGAACAGGAAGTACATTGTCAACCAGTGAGTGAACTTGTCCAAAAGATGACGCCATAGCACAAACAATAACACACCTTTTCAGTGTCTCTGTCGGTGTAAATTGAAAACTATTTGTTGAATGCAATCAAACTCAATCAATGCAAGTTTATTTATATAGCCCTTAATCACAAGCTTCTCAAAGGGCTGCACAAGCGACAACGACATCCTCGGCTCAGATCCCACATCAGGGCAAGAAAAAACTCAACCCAATGGGAACAACAAGAAACTTTGGAAGGGACCGCAGATGTGGCATCACTACATCTTTCGTTTTTAAAAAATGTATATTATGTTTATAAACTCAGAAAACATGTCCGTGGACACATGAGAACTTTGAATATGACCAATGTACGATCCTGTAACGACTTGGTATCGGATCGATACCCAAATTTGTGGTATCATCCAAAACTAATGTAAAGTATCAAACAAGAGAAGAATAAGTGATTATTACATTTTTATAGAAGTGTAGATATAACATGTTAAAAGAGAAAGTAAGCAGATATTAACAGTGTAGGAACAAGTAGATTCATAATTAATTTTCTACCACTTGTCCTTAATAATGCTGACAAAATAATAGAATGATAAATAATACAATATGTTACTGCGTACGTCAGCAGACTAATTAGGAGCCTTTGTTTGTTTACTTACTACTAAAAGACAAGTTGTCTAGTATGTTCACTATTTTACTTAAGGACTTAACTGCAATAAGAAACATATGTTTAATGTACCCTGAGATTTTTGGTTAAAATAAAGCCAATAATGCAATTTTTTGTGGTCCCCTTTTTTTAGAAAAGTACCGAAAAGTATCGAAATAATTTTAGTACCGGTACCGGTACCAAAGTATTGGTATCGTTACAACACTATGTCAGACTCGCGCAAACTCTTCAAGTAAACCTCTACCGTATAAGGAAATAACCGCTGACGTAACTAAGGCAAACAGGTCGTTTGGAGCAAGTATGGAAGAAGGCAAGATTGTTTTATAAACATCTCTGCCGTGCCTACATGGTTGGAGTTCACATTTTCAGGACTAATGGGGATTTCAAATACACAAAAACAGATGCCAACAGGTAAGAAAAGTCAGTTTTGCGCAATAAGACCTCTTTATGGCTGCTTTTGGGGACTGATTTTACCTCCCTTTTTGATCCTTATTCTTGAACAAATGTCACCCCCCGGCCTCCCCCTTATCATGCCCCCCACCTCCCGTAAGCCTTGCCTCCACCGCCACCACCCCCTCCGGCTCCTGACAGAACCTCAGCAGGAGGCCGCAACACTGATGGATGCCACAGATGGACTTTCCCTCAGAGCTCCCAGCCCTGACGCAGTGTGTGATCGGCAGGGTCAGAAGCCAGGCCTGCCCATGAAATGCATGTTGTAGCAGGAAACAAAAGACGGGCCTCCATCTCTACAAAAAAAAAAAAAAAAATCCTCTGCACCCCTTTGAGTCCCCCCTCTCATCCTAGGGAGACGCCTTGGAGCTGCCTGGGAGAGTGAACACGACTGTGGAGTGCTTGAGGGTTAAAAGTCGGTGTGTGTGTGTGTGTGTGTGTGTGTGTGTGTGTGTGTGTGTGTGTGTGTGTGTGTGTGTGTGTGTGTGTGTGTGTGTGTGTGTGTGTGTGTGTGTGTGTGTGTGTGTGTGTGTGCGTGCGTGTGACCATGCGTATGCGTGCGTGTGTGTGAGTGGGGGTCAGGGAAGTTGCAGAACCCTTTGTTTTTTTGCTCTTTGTTCCATGTAATTGTGTTGCAGGCACCGTGTGGGAGCGCCGCATTCATGCTGACGCTCATGATTGCATCGTTATAATTGTGAGGCTCGCATGTGCACGCGTGCGACTGTTGTTTGTTGCGGCCGCATACAGTTGTGTGTGTGTTTAATGTCCACCCACACTCTCCTCGCCATCCCCATAGCATGTCACCAGGCTGAATAGACAACTTGACTGACACAAAAAGGCTGAAAAAAGATGGGTGGGGAAAGAAGGCTCAAATCAGATTGGAAGACTTTGGGTATGCACTGCAAACTGTTTGCCACATGCCTAGATTTAAAATGTTATTTCTAGAAATGTCCATAGTAGGGTTGTACCGTATACCGGTATTAGTATAGTACCGCGATACTAATGAATCATTTTCGGTTCTATACCATACCGGAACCGCACCCCCCTGCGCCCGCGTCGAAGTCACAATGTGACAGTGCTGGTTTACGAGCAGACGAGCATGTTCGGCAGCGCACAATCATGGAGTACTTACAAGCAGACACAGTGCGTAGACAGAAAAGGGAGAACGGACGCATTTTGGCTTAAAAACAAAAATAAAAGTAAAGTTATAAAACTGAAACGCCCACCGAAAGAGGTGCTTTAAGACATGGCTAGCTAGCAAGCGGCTAAAGTCCATCCGCCGTTGGCAGTGTTTTAGCTACTTCTGAATCACTAACCCTGGTCTCCATGGCGACAAATAAAGTATGTTTCTTACAAGTATCATCCCTGCAGGACGAGGAATAGCTAAACATGCTTCACTACACACCTTAGCTCACCGGCGTCAAAATGTAAACAAACGCCATTGGTGGATCTACAGCTGACATCCAATGTAATGATACCAAGTACATGCACGTATCTAGTCGATACTACTATGATTACGTCGATATTTTTTGGCATCACAATATCTTCTTCAATTTAAAAAAAAGTTATATTATGTTTATAAACTCAGGAAATATGTCCCTGGACACATGAGGACTTTGAATATGACCAATGTATGATCCTGTAAGTACTTGGTATCGGACTGATACCCAAATTTGTGGTATCATCCAAAACTAATGTAAAGTATCAAACAACAGAAGAATGAGTGATTATTACATTTTAACAGAAGTGTAGATAGAACATGTTAGAAGATAAAGTAAGCAGATATTAACAGTGTAGGAACAAGTAGATTAATAATTCATTTTCTACCACTTATCCTTAATAATGTTGACAAAATAATAGAATGATAAATGACACAATATGTTACTGCATACGTCAGCAGACTAATTAGGAGCTTTTGTTTGTTTACTTACTACTAAAAGACAAGTTGTCTAGTATGTTCACTATTTTATTTAAGGACTTAACTGCAATAAGAAACACATGTTTAATGTACCCTAAGATTTTTTGTTAAAATAAAGCCAATAATTTTTAGCAATTTTTTTTGTGGTTTCCGTTTATTTAGAAAAGTACCGAAAAGTATCAAAATAATTTTAGTACCGGTACCGGTACCAATATATTGGTATCATTACAACACTAGTCCATAGTTTTGAGAGCTATCTACCTATTTTTAGTCATTTACTTGACACACTGGAAAAACTAACAATCTCACCAAGTATATATTTCGAGGTTCTAGTCAAATTACCTAAACACACTTAAAGGGGAACTGCACTTTTTGGGGGAATTTTGCCTACACACTAAAAAATGCTGGGTTATTTTGATAACTAAATGTATGAGTTGCAAGTGTTGGATTAAATTTTGGAGGTATTTTTATGAAGAGCAATCATTTTTTTGGGTTATAAGGGTATTATTTTAACTCAATCTCGTGGATTTCAATACTATGAACCATTGTTGGGTTGTTTTTCAATGAATAACGCATTTTTGGGTAAAAGGCTTTTTTTCATTAAAAAAAGTACTTTTTTCTTGAAGGGAATTTTATTAAGTATTAATCTCATTATTATTATTTACAATCACACATCTTATGTACATGAACATATTTGAGTATGCCCAGCGGATCATGTTTGTTTAGTTTTTGACTCCCTCAGTTCCTGTTTTGAGCACCCCTAGGTTTGTGTTTTAGTTGCCATGACTGCAGATTGTTTTCACCTGCCTCTGATTAGTGTTCGGGACGCTCACCTGCTCCTGGGCACTAATCAGAGAGTTATTTATTCCCTGCTTTTCGCCACACTCAGTCTGGCTTTCTTATTTGCTTCCACGCAACAGTAATGACGGCTACTAATTTTATTCCTGAACTAAGCTTCGCCTTTTTGTTTGCCTGTTTACATGCTAAGCTTTTCTTGTTCGCTATTCCGTTAGCTTCCCGTGCTATCGGCACGCTGGTGCTCTTTTGTTTGTATCCCGCATGATTTATGTACAATAAATCATTTTCTTACCTGCACCTTGCCTCCTGAGTCCCGTCTGCATCCTGGGAGAACGATCCACGCAGTAAAATGCACGGCAATTCTTGTAAAAAAAAATTTCACTCATAATGGAATAAAAATAATCAGCAGTTGGGAAGGTGTAGGACAAACCAGCAGTAAAATGTATAATTTTTAAGCAACTATTGGGTCAAGGACCACTAAATTGCGCAACCCAATAGTTGGGTTTGGAATAACCCAATACTGTAGTGAGCGTAACTCAGCTTTTGTGTGAAATAAATTCAACCCAATAGTTGGGTTATGAATCAACCAACATTGAGTTAGCATAACTCAACTTTTGGTTTAAATAATTCCACCCAATAGTTTGGTTAGGAATAACCCAACATCAAGTTATCATAACTCAACTTTTTGGTTAAATAATTAAACGCAAAAGTTGGGTTGAAAAAATTCAAGTTAAAATAACTCAAATAAGGTTTTTTTTTTTTTTTTATCTAGTCTTTTTATCTAATATTTCATCAGCTCTTTTTCGCAATGTAAACTTAAAGCACAATGAAGATTCTGGAATTTTAGAATCCTTGAAATTAAATGTTAGAATTTATGTGGACAATACTGCATTTCTACCAGGCGTAGTGCTGTGCAAAAGCAGAAGACAAGCAGAAGAAAATCCTAAGAGGCTAAAGTGGTGTGCATGTAATATCACCTGCTCTTACACTACACAGTTTTATATACATCCATATCTGCCCTAATATTCACTAGGTGCTTTTAAAAGGGTTTTAAATGGCTTTCTGTGTTTTTTTATTATTATTTAAATTTGACTTGTTAATTCTAATGAATCTTTTGGTAAATGTTTCCTATATTTAATTTTTATTTAGGTTTTTGGTATTTTGGCTTTAGTTCTAATGTTAGCTGTTTTTGCACCAATACACCAAGACAAATTAATTGTATGTGTAAATTCACTTGGCAATGAAAAATTATTTTGATTCTGAAACCAATATTATTTTTAAAAAAAACGTCTTAAAGTTTTTTCGGGGCTTTAGGATAGTGCGGCTGTGCTTGTTGTCCGTTTGTAAACCTCACCTTTAAAACCTTGAGTTAACAGCTCAGGCTTTTAGCTCGGTGCTTAGCATGCTCAACTCTCATTTTGGAAGACCCAGGTTCAAGCCCCGAGTGCAACGGAAGCAGGGCCTGAACCTGGCGGTTTATTTTTTGGGGGATGAACAGTATTTACGGTTAGCTCACCACAGCGGCACCCCCTCCTGTTCCTTGCCTTTATCAATTTTAATTGCAATCACCCCTAACGACTCAGCCTGTACACATTCATGGCCTCACAGACATTTGGGTAATTAGAGCACTGCGAAGAGAGCCACAACAAAGAGACTGAAGAGCCTCATGTGACTCGGGAGCCACGGGTTGCCCACTCCTAGTTTTGGGTATGTTGTTTCTTAATGGGAAAATACTTTAATGTCTCTTTGACTTGTATGTTAGCGTTTAAGCTAACTAGTGAGCTAGCACTAGCTTGCTTTTCCAGTAAAAAAAAAAAAAAAAGTGTGGTTATCAATTACGGTTTTACAATTTTTTTTGAAATTTAAATCTGTTATACTAAAAGTCAGAAGTGATTTTCCCTAACTTTGCCGGATGTAAAAATTCAGTCATACTTTTTTTTAGCAGATATATTTCTCACATTTAGCTCTCTTTTCTCACATTTAACAAAGTTTTCTAACATTTAGCTCATTTTCATCGCGTTTAGATTTAAATTTAAATCTTGACTCTAAATGTTATATTTAAAAGTAAAATCTTAATCTACATGTAAAATGTAAATCTTAAATCTAGGTATAAATGTGAAATCTAAATCTAAAATCTAGGTATACATGTTAAACCTGAATTTAAATGTTAAATCCAAACCTAAATACAGGGAACCCAATATTCAATCAGTTAAACTTATTAAAGTGTCATGAACTGGCAAAGTTTAATATCCTAAAAATCATGTACAAAGCACATGCAACAATTCTATCAAACAACATTCAAAACAGATTTGTAAAAAGAGAAAGTCATTGTATCTGAAAGGAACTGAGATCTTTAATAAACATAAATTTTAGAACAGTGAAAATGGAAAGTAGTATTTCCATCAGAGGTGTTAGTTTATTGAACAATCTTGACAGTGGAATAAAACAATGTAAATCTCTTTCTGTATTAAAATAAAATAAAAAAACATGATTATGAAAAGGTATAATTGAGAAAAATTGTTTTTCATTATTGGTTTAATTGTTGTAAAATGAAAATATGGCTTTGTAGTCACCAACATTGAAAGTCAAAATAGGGGGCAGATATACGTTTTTAACTTCTTTCTGCTCCTTTTCATTCATATTTTACTTTTATGTTATGTTGATTGATTTATTTTTATTGTATTCCTAAACTTCAGATGTATATGTTGCAAAATGAGTTATTTCCACAGAAAGATTCTGTAAATGTTTATTTACCTACCTTAATTGTTTCCAAATGCTTTCTGTAACACAGCAGTAAAACGGCTGATCAAACAAACAGAAGTCATCTGTCATGATCTGTGGTCTGAATTATGTTTTTGTTATTTTTTGTTAGTTTTGGACTCTTTTAGTTCCTGTTTGCGCTCCCTTGTTTGTTTAGTTACCATGGCGACATATCAGTTTCACCTGCCTCTGGTGTTCGGGACACGCACCTGCTCTAATCAAGAAGACCATTATTTAAGCCTGTCTTTGCCAGTCAGTCGTCCTGGCATCATTGTAGTTCATGCTGCCTGTTCCATGTCTGATTCCACAGTAATGCTAGATGCCATAGTTTGGTTAGTTGTTTTCGTGTCTATAGTTTCATGTTTCATGTCCTAAGTTGTTTGCCTTAGGCACGTTTGCCTTCGGGTTGTTTTCTGTTTTTTTGTACTTCGTTTTAGTGTTAGTTGAATAATTGTTCCTACCTTCACGCCTTGTCCGGAATAGTCCGATTGCTTCCCGGGAGAACAAACCTCGCAGTAAGCTGCGACCCCCCCCCACCCCCGTCATGACATCATCGTCATGAACCCACTAGTTGCGGAAGCAAGTTCTCCAGTCAGCTAAACAGATTCAATAACTCCACGGTGACATCAAAAAGAATGCCTTTGTAAGTAAATAATACTAACACAGACACTCATAAAAATGTTAGCATGTTAGCTAATGCTGACGATGCTAGCATCATTAAGATAGCACGTACAAAAATGCATGAAAACACTCCTACAGACATCACACATGGGACGGCTTAGTAAGTATAAACAGTTTCAGTTATACTCTAAAACTTACAAACGTTGATCTGAGTTTTGAATGAAGAATCCATACGAGTAAAAACTATATGGACGGCTAGAAGACTGAACGGCACTCTATTTCCAGTTGAAAGCTCAGTCCAAACAGAAGGGCAATGCAGCACGACGGCACCTGCAGTGAGCGAACTCGTCCAAAAGATTGCGCCGTAGCATGAACAATAAAACACCTTCTCAGTGTGTTTGCCTTGTTTGTTGTTTTTTTACATTTTTTATTATGGCTGTCAGCAAAGAAAAATCCATAAATTAGCTGCATCATCTTAAAAGCCGCAAGTGTAGGAAAAAAGTAGCGTCTCAGAGTCCGGAACTTAATGTAAGCCCTAAATGTTCAATCTAAACATAAATGTCCAATCTAAATCTAAATGTTAAATCTATATGTTTAATCTAGTTGTAAATGTTAGATATAAATCTTTAAATCTAAATGTATAATGTAAATGAGCTAAATGTGAGAAAAGTGCACTAAATGTGAGAAATATACAGTATCTGCTAGAAAAGTGTGACTGAATTTTGACATTCGGCAACCAATACCTCTCGTCTAACCACACCACTGAGTCTCAAAACAACATACAGTCATGGTCAAAAGTTGACATACACTTGTAAAGGACATAATGTCATGGCTGTGTTGAGTTTCCAATAATTTCTACAACTCTTATTTTTTTGTGACAGAGTGATTGGAGCACATACTTGTTGGTCACAAAAAACATTCATGAAGTTTGGTTCTTTTATGAATTTATTATGGGTCTACTGAAAATGTGACCAAATCTGCTGGGTCAAAAGTATACATACAGCAATGTTAATATTTGGTTACATGTCCCTTGGCAAGTTTCACTGCAATAAGGCGCTTTTGGTAGCCATCCACAAGCTTCTGGTTGAATTTTTGACCACTCGTCTTGACAAAATTGGTGCAGTTCAGCTAAATTTGTTGGTTTTCTGACATGGAGTTGTTTCTTCAGCATTGTCTACACGTTTAAGTCAGGACTTTGGGAAGGCAGTTCTAAAACCTTAATTCTAGCCTGATTTAGCTATTCATTTACCACTTTTGATGTGTGTTTGGGGTCATTGTCCTGTTGGAACACCCAACTGCGCCCAAGAGCCAACCTCCGGGCTGATGATTTTAGGTTGTCCTGAAGAATTTGGAGGTAATCCTCCTTTTTCATTGTCCTATTTACTCTCTGTAAAGCACCAGTTCCATTGGCAGCAAAACAGGCCCAGAGCATAATACTACCATCACCATGCTTGACGGTAGGCCTGGTGTTCCTGGGAATAAAGGCCTCACATTTTCTCCTCCAAACATATTGCTGGGTATTGTGGCCAAACAGCTCAATTTTTTGTTTCATCTGACCACAGAACTTTCCTCCAGAAGGTATTATCTTTGTCCATGTGGTGTCAGTGATGTGATGACCACGACTGTAAGTATTGCACTGTAAAAAATTGCAATACTGAATGTGTTTTTCCCTGGACATGCTAACAAGTGTAAATATTTATTATATTAATAAACAAAGTTTGTTAATCTGGTTCTACACAGCCAGTTCATGTCGAACATTGGTCAGATGTAATTTTCAAGTTTTTTTTGGTGGGTCTCTGCTCTTATAATGCAAGTTATCATTCAGCGTTGAAAGTGTTGCTACCGCCACCCTCATATGTGCCGTAACTCATCCCTCAGGCTCGCTACAGCTGGCAGGCAGCTGGTAAGTGGTAAATTAATCTGCATTTCTGTCACCATAGAAACACACAATAGTTCTCTAATTCTATCACCAAATCTCACACGTCCAGTCAATGCCATTTGTTGTATGATGTTGTTGTCATTTCAAAAGTGTACATGATCATGACCTTTAATCGTTTTATCTTATTTTCACTCTTTTGTATTATTCATAATTTTCTGCAGAGTCAAAAGTTCATTAGCACCAGCAAGGGGCAAAAAAACACCTCCCATCACAATTATCTAGCATCACTGCAGTGGTGTGATCGTCACGGTAACTGCGTGTGTGTGCTAGAATTTGTGCATGTCTGCGTCTGTGTGTGCGTGTGTGTGTGTGTGTGTGTGTGTGTGTGTGTGTGTGTGTGTGTGTGTGTGTGTGTGTGTGTGTGTGTGTGTGTGTGTGTGTGTGTGTGTGTGTGTGTGTGTGTGTGTGTGTGTGTGTGCGCTACATTAAGTTTAGCTGAGCTGATCCTAGTTAGATTCCAGCCTGTTGGAGCTAAGAGTCACTAGACCACAGTCAGCCTCTGGCAATCCACTAAATTAAAGGCCTAATGCACAATCCTTGGTGCGGGCTGACAAACTAATGAAATGGAGAAGCATGGGCCCTCGGGAGGATTGGGCTGCAGATGAAGATGCCTCCAATGAGAAATTCAAGGCAGGAACAACCTCCCCACCTTCACTATTCTACCCACGTCTTCTAAATCTACTTTCAGCCTGTAGTCACAATAATATTGTTGGATTTTTGTACAAAAAAATATGTTTTATAAATTGATTACATTGTTGGTTTTAGTAAAAAAAAAAAAAGATTTGACTTGTTATTCAAACACACAGATGTGTATATAAATAATAAATGCCCTTAGTTTATCTGCCTTACTACCTAATTTAGAAATAAAACTTGTTTTTCCTGCTTTTATTCAGTAGCCCCTTTTCTGTCTTGTTAAACGTGCCAAGAGTTGGTATTCTTCCATCTCCGCAAAAGAGAAGGTGGGCAAAATATATGGAACAAGGATGCAGTTACAATGTGATACAACGCATATTTCCAGTTTCTCCTTACAACATATCCGAAAAGGAGTAGAGAGAAGCAGAGCTTATTTGATTCTACCCTTTTTCTAATTGATAGCAATTACTAACACATTTACACACTTCCTGTTCTCATATTGTACACAATTTAAATCCATAAATAAAAAAATATTAAAGTCCTCAATAAATAGTTAAGTATGTTGTAATTCACAATTTTTTTCAACTAAATTTTAAATTTTATCACGATCCTTACTTTGTAAACACTTTTGAACAGTTTCTTAGACTGGATCATATTAGTACATTGTTTGATTTATTCGCTGAATCCATTCCATAATTTAATTCCACAAACTGATATGCTAAAGGTTTTAAGTGTTGTACGTGCGTACAAATGTTTTAAATAAAGTTATAGTTATCATCTTTTGTTGAGAAGAATTGTTGTACTTTTTTGTGTAGCATGCTATAGTTTGCTTTCACGCAGAGCACCAGTATTTTGGAGCAAGGATGAGGTGATAAAACATGTGAAATACAATAAATCTACCCGTGGCAGCATAAGAGAAAGTTGTGTTTAAATGTAACTAATTGCATATAACTGTGGAGCGTTCAAGGACCCTTGATTAAAGTTAGAAACAGAAGTGTCACTAGTTTTTTAAAGACAAGGGGGAGACTTAACCTAACAGGTGCACAGATAATAATAATATAATAATAATATTAATAATAATAATCATGTATTATTATGATTCGTATTACCCACAGATTATAATCCAATGTGTATCAACTAATGTCAATTTTACACTCTGAAGTAAAGGTAAACTTGACAGATTTATATTCAGGCCACTTTATATTAAAATAATAATATTAAGTAACCTAAAAATAAATAAATATATCAACTAAATCATTCAGGGAGGGTTTGATCTAGATATTGTCAAATCATGTTAATGTGATCTTTGAAAATCAAAAACCTAATTATGTTTTTTACATCTGTTTTAAAAAAGATGGTTTAAACCAAACTCTTGCAATGATTAGTTATTTAGTGAATTGTAGTACATGCAAACATACCAAGTGTGTGTGTATGGGTGGGTTAGGGTTGGTTGGGGCCCCCTTTAGGAGTCTTGTGTATTGGGGCCCAGAATTCGTTGCTACGTCCCTAAGTCATATAGTCCCATTGATGTCATTACCAATATTCGAAATCATTCTCCATGAACCAGAAAGTATCCTAATAATGGATACACAAACAACCACACTACTTAACCAACAAGTGACCTGCTAACACACAAATATAAAATGACAAATGCTCAAGTCAACGTCAAGGAGAGGTAGCAAATTCAAATCAATTAAATTCAATTTTATTTGGAAGGGAAATTGCTTGTTGATGAATATTTATCTGCATTTTGCATTGAAATGTAGACACATCGGATTCCAATAAACTCAGTCCAACTGTTTATAAATTAGGTTAAAATGTTCCATGTCAACAAAGCAAGCACGCCTAATAGAAAGTGCTCATCGTGAAGACCCCGAATTTTCAAAATGTGTTAGCCCGATGCTAATTTACAGTGAATATGCCATATACATGCTACAGATTAGCATTAGCCATTTTACATTGCTCCAGCACCTACAAATTTGGTAATCGAAACTGGATCTTAGGTTAAGGTTATAATCATACGGATAATGTGTAATAAGTATACTTCCTAGAGTGCAAGCACTATGTAAAGCTCAACAAAAAGACCATATTAGAACATCCAAGTTGATGGCAAAGTCTACTTCCTGACTACGGCAACATAAAGAGGACAAACTGAAATGAATGCATACTTGCAAATGAAACTCAGAAGTGTAAGAAAACAAGACATGAGACAGCACAGCTATTAGTGTAAAAAAGACATTTTATTATTAAACAAAAAATAAATTAAATAAATAAATAAAAATTAATACAAAAACAAACAAAAAAATATATTAAATAAAAAATAAATAAATAAATACAAAATAATAATAATAAAATATATATATATATATATATATATATATATATATATATATATATATATATATATATATATATATATATATATATATATATATATATATATATATATATATATATATACTAGGGTTGTACGGTATACCGGTATTAGTATAGTACCACGATACTAATGAATCATCTTCGGTACTATACCGCCTCTGAAAAGTACCAGTCCGCCAAAGTATCAAACAACAGAAGAACAAATTATTATTACATTTTAACAGAAGAATAAAGGATTATTACATTTTAATAGAAGTGTAGATAGAACATGTTAAAAGAGAAAGTAAGCAGACATTAACAGTAAATGAACAAGTAGATGAATTATTCATTTTCTACCACTTGTCCTTAATAATGTTGACAAAATAATAGAATAATAAATGACACAATATGTTACTGCATATGTCAGCTGCTAAATTAGGAGCCTTTGTTTGCTTACTTACTTCTAAAAGACAAGTTGTCTTGTATGTTCACTAGTTTATTCAAGGACAAAATTGCAATTATAAACGTATGTTTTTTGTACCCTAAGATTTGTTGTTAAAATAAAGCCAATAACGCAATTTTTTGTGGTCCCCTTTATTCAGAAAAGTATAGATATAATTTTGGTACCGGTATATATATATATATATATATATATATATATATATATATATATATATATATATATATATATATATATATATATATGTAATCTCCACATGAACACACATAAAAGCACAGAAAACTGGCATCAGTTTCCATGTACCAGGAATCAGTACTCTATCAGTTTAAATATGGAAGGGACCCATCCCTAGTCAACATTGAATTGAACATATGGTGTTTGAACTTTGCACAAAATTCTTCTAACAACACGTTGATCTTTTTCATGTCATGACGTTTTTTCATCAATACGTTGGTGCGTGGGAAACGCTGCCATACTATTCTACAACACCGCCACAAACATGTGGACATGAACAATTGTACAGTATTTGTACTTGTGGGACACCATGGGGATTGGAAGGTGGGGCACGTTTTTTTGGCAGCAGTCTGTTTGTCACGGCTCAACATGACGGTCCCCACAGAGGACTGAGAAGACTTAACCTACTAACCTTGAAAGAGGTGTGTTTCTATAAATATCACGCACCAATTAAAGCTGTTTTTCTGTGTCTTCTCCACTGAGCCCGCCACCTCTAGTCCCTGACGACTCATCTCTGGAGCAGCAAGGCACAGGAGCCACCACCCTGCTAATTAGAGTCGCTATCATTCACCTGCCCCTGTCTCGCTGCTTGGCCCTACAACCACCCACCCAACACATATACTGACACCCACACACACACACACACACACACATAAATGCATGGGGAATAAAAGTATCAAGGCTCATAATTTGCTAAGGGTTAAGGCATACCTGTCAACCCTTCCGTTTTCCCCGGGAAACTTCGATTTACGAACAAGCTTTTTGATTTACGGTCCACAGGCCGAATAACAGAAATTGCAGCTATTTTGTGCCCGGCAGCACATCCATTGTGCCGGTGCTGATTCCGTCAGCACAGCATTGCTTTTTTTTTTTTTGTGCATTTTTCTAGTTTCTAGTTTTGCTAGCTCAATATGGGTCCAAAGAAAGCAATGGACAAACAACGTGCGGTTTGAAACATACAGGTAGTTTCCGAAGCGTTGTTAACTGAAAAAGTGGCTTAAAGGCCTACTGAAATGAGATTTTCTTATTTAAACGGGGATAGCAGATCCATTCTATGTGTCATACTTGATCATTTTGCGATATTGCCATATTTTTGCTGAAAGGATTTAGTAGAGAACATCGACGATAAAGTCCGCAACTTTTGGTCGCTGATAAAAAAAAGCCTTGCCTGTACCGGAAGTAGCGTGACGTCACAGGTTGTGGAGCTCCTCACATCTGCACATTGTTTGCAATCATGGCCACCAGCAGCGTGAGCGATTCGGACAGAGAAAGCGACGATTACCCCATTAATTTGAGCGAGGATGAAAGATTTGTGGATGAGGAAAGTGAAAGTGAAGGATTAGAGGGCAGTGGAAGCGATTCAGATAGGGAAGATGCTGTGAGAAGCGGGTGGAACCTGATATTCAGCTGGGAATGACTAAAACAGTAAATAAACACAAGACATATATATACTCTATTAGCCACAACACAACCAGGCTTATATTTAATATGCCACAAATTAATCCGCATGAGAAACACCTCCCCCCTCCCGTCCATACAACCCACCAATACAACTCAAACACCCGCACAACACACTCAATCCCACAGCCCAAAGTATCGTTCACTTCCGCAAAGTTCATACAGCACATACTGTATATTTCCCCAAAGTTACGTACGTGACATGCACATAGCGGCACACACGGACGGGCAAGCGATCAAATGTTTGGAAGCCAAAGCTGTACTCACGGTAGCGTGTCTGCTATCCAACTCAAAGTCCTCCTGGTTGTGTCGCTGTAGCCAGCCGCTAATACACCGAACCCACCTACAGCTTTCTTCATTGCTGTCTTCATTGTTCATTAAACAAATTGCAAAAGATTCACCAACACAGATGTCCAGAATACTGTGGAATTTTTCGATGAAAACAGAGCTTTTTGTATTGGATTCAATGGTGTCCAAATACTTCCATTCCAACCATTGACGTCACGCGCATACGTCATCATACATAGACGTTTTCAACCGGAAGTTTCGCGGGAAATTTAAAATTGTACTTTATAAGTTAACCCGGCCGTATTGGCATGTGTTGCAATGTTAAGATTTCATCATTGATATATAAACTATCAGACTGCGTTGTCCGTAGTAGTGGGTTTCAGTAGGCCTTTAAGGAAAATCAGAAGTGTGAGCACTAGAACTGGATGTAGTGTGGACACATGGGGACAATTATTTTCAATGTGTTTGTGGGGAGGCGGGGCCGGCAAACCGACAGCGAGGCGGGGCACATTGGAGCCCGCTCCAAGATGGCGGCGAGGAGGCGGGGACGGCGAGCAAGCGGCGAGGCGGTGCGCGCCGAGATCGACGCCGCAATCGTTACCAGGTGCGTGGATCGCACACCTGGCCACAATCAGCTAATCTCCTCGCAAGGGGAAAAATGGGCGACAGCCGAGGACGAGGAGAGAGGGAGAGGCGGAGAGAGGAGAAGAAGCCATAGGGAAGCTGACGCTGAGCGAAAGAGACTAAGAGCACACGAACGACGGCGACTCGCGCGGCTGAAAAGTTGGAGCGGAGGAGAGGCGAGCAGACGAACGGCCAGGCTTGGAAGCAACCCGTAACAGATTTTCTTATTGGAAAATAAAGAAGTCTAAACCTGCTCGCAGAATGTCGTCCCTTGATGGTCCTTGGAACCCACCCGGCAGCTGGAGTCTGTCACAGTGTTTTTATTTTAGTACTTGTCTTAATCTTTTTGTATGTGTTTTACACTTTTCTCAGCTTTTTTTTTAAAAGCCTACCCAGGGACAAGGGTTGTAAATTTGCCTGTGGCCAGAAGTCTTGTCTACTTTAACATCGGTTACCTGTGAGTAGCAATGTTTAATTGTACTGTCCCTGTCAAATAAATACATCAATAAATAAATAAATACATAAAACACTGCCCCCGCTTGCTCCCTTCCACCACACGCCAAGAAGATTAACCAACAAGAAAAGGTAGATTAAATGTTGTGAAGAAGTTTTGTGATTTCAAACTGAGTGCACCACAGGGCTAGTGACAGTGTGTGTGCGACTGCATACGAGGAGGACAGTTCAATGTGTTGTTGTTTTGGCTTTGATATTAAAAAGAAAGTTGATCCAACACCCCCTTGTTGTGTTTGCTGGATATGCAGTACTGTACAATGCTTTATATTGTGTTAAAAATGTACAAATGTTTACTAAAATATGAACTTTTGTTGAGGCTGGAACCAATTATTTATGTTTACATTGTTTCTTATGGAGAAATTTGCTATAACATGCAAACTTTTCTATCCACGGACCCTGTTCAAGAACCAATTCAGTTTGTAAAACTAGGCTTCACTGTATTTTTCCCTTTTTTCCAGGGACCTTTTCATTCCTGTTTTTTCCCTTTCTTTAGGTTTCAGCACAGTTTCACTTCACTTCAAAATAAAAACATACCAGTAAAAAAACACTATCACATAGGGATGTATATCGTTAGGATTTAATCGATACCGGTATTCATCAGTACTCTTATCGGTACTGTATGTAATAGGTTCATGTAAATAAATTATGATGTCAAAAAATTAATTTTTAAATTACCATTTTTATTAGCACAAGAGGTTGCACACCAGCATCATGTAACATCTCACAGCAGGGAAGTCTTTTGTCAATACCTGTGTGGTGGGGCGTGGCCTGCGGAGGAGCGGGGTGTGTCGGGACCGGCTTCGAGATTAGCGGCAGGTGCGTAGATGACACGGCTGTGAGTGGTTGTCTGATGACCTGCCGCTCTGTAAAAGGCAGCGGTCGGGAAGGAGAAAGGTTGTTGTTGATAGTGGAGGAAATGACATGGATGAAAAGCACCAAGTATTGAAAAATAAATCATTGTACGCAAAGATGGACACGGCTGTGAAGTCTATCTTGGGTGGTCCAGAGAACCCGGTAGAGCAAGACCTCTACAACCTGCTTTTTAAGTCTTTTACACATCAACCATGTTTTCAGTGCAAGGTGCAATGCAGCTATTATGTCATCATCTTGTACAGACCACACAGACCCATCACAGTGTTGCTATTCATTACAATTACACTAGGCTAGAAATAATATTTGTGTATGGCATTCATGTGTAGAGCACACACTTTTTTTATATAATATATCATAATATCAATCAATACAATCAATTAACATATTAGGTATGCATTTAAGCAGTGTGTGTTTTGATGTTTGATGAGTGATGTCAGATGGCGCCTTACGACCTGTCAGCGGATGCTGTCTCGCTTCTGAGCAACTTTATGGATTAATGTGTTACTTAAATTGTTTACTTTTTTGAGTGGTTTAATATTGGCATGTGGATTACCAGACTGCTATGAGGGTGGTTGATGAAGCGCGGTAGCAGCAGTTAAGTAAAGCACTGATACTATCTCTTCAGATACTTTTGTGGGGGAAATATTGTTGTTACAAACTTTTGTGTGGTGTTGGTTCCTTATTTCTGATTATTTCAAGCTGATTATCAGATACTCAGGCTGGCAACAATACGGCAAAAATAAGGATCGAGATATAACATCCAATCTCGATTAATATCTAGTTTTTTTACATTGTTTTTAACCTGACAGTTTTGAAGCATCTGTACTAAAAACTAAATAAACTAGGGATTAGTTCAACATTTTATTACATTCCGAGTAAATTTAAAAAAAAAAGGAAATTAAAAAGCACAATATCAACAATGTACCGATAAATTTGAGTTTACATGATTTCATGTAAAAAAAAAAAAAAGCCCACTGCACTATAATACTAGAAGCTGTCAAGATATCGTTAACTTACCAATGACGATTGGTGGTTGTGTCCACAACTTGCTAGCATTAGCAGTAGTAGCATGGTGTTTTTCACACAGCTTTTAGAAGACAAGTAGTCTTTAAATTTGCAAAAGAAACATAACTTCACACGTACAAGTTATTCGGAAACTGTTCAGCTCTGTATTTTGGAGTTAGAGTAGACAAGAGTCCTGGGCCCTTGCTGGTGTTTGTCAATTAAACATGATTTCCCCCTCTCAATGACAGCATCTCAGTGACATTTCGCAAATGTTTGCGACTTTCCATGTTTAGATTCTGATTTTAGCGAACATTGATTTTTTTCTAAGATTCCAATGATTGCGTAAATCATAGGGCCCTATGTCGAAAGAGCCATATTGGACCAAAAATAGCCGCAAAAAATGAAAAGCCGTATATAAGTCTTATAATGAAGGCAACAGATAACATAAGTGTTTTTTGCTATATAAGCCTACTATCAAATTTACTTTGAAAGTCTTGTATAAGTGTTATAATGAAGACAACACATGATGTAAGTGTCTATATTAGCCTACTATCAAAATGACTATGTGTCGCAGGCTGAAGCAAATCTTTGTTGACAGAAATGTTGAAATTTAATATTTATCCATCCATCCATTTTGTACCGCTTATTCCCTTCGGGGTCGCGGGGGGTGCTGGTGCCTATCTCAGCTACAATCGGGCGGAAGGCGGGGTACACCCTGGACAAGTCGCCACCTCATCGCAGGAAATTTAATATTTATTCTACACATTTTTACAACATTAGAAAACCATTAGTAAATCAGAGGCTACTCAGAAGGTGAGATAACTCCTGGAAATTACTGGCTTTTAATGGCCAAAGGTATAGATGTGTGTGTCCAAGTTAAAGGAAAGGGCAGGCTGTCTTCTTTTAATAGATTTATTACAATCTTTGGCAAGCTAGGCAATGTTTGCTGTGGTCTGGAACAACGTGTCACACAAACAACTATCAGAAATGCAGCCAATATTACATACAGATAATGTGTCATGAGACATGCAAATATAAATTAAATACACATAGGACAGAAGTAAAGGAAATTAAATGAGTTCAAATATACCTACAAATGAGGAATAATGATGCAATATGTCCATAAAGCTAGCCTAAATAGCAGGTTAGCATTGATTAGCTTGCAGTCATGCAGTGACCAAATATGTATGATTTGCACTCCAACAAGTCAATAAGATCAACAAAGCAGCATAAAACATTTGGTGGACAAAATGAGACAAAGAAGGAGTGGTAGATTTTACATGTAAACAAACACCACAGTCCACACTATGGTGAGTTCAAGAACCACCGAAATTAGCAATACAAAACGATGTTCACCAAATACTCACATCAGTGAAGCATACACACAAACATATTAAACAGTGGGATTTCTAACTATTGGGAAGGTTTGTGTCATGTTTGTCCTCAAACAAAAAACATACTAAAACAAAAAAAAAATGTTTCCCTCGTCTTTTTCCATTTTCAATCCTTTTTTGAAAATTCTTCAGGGAGCCACTAGGGCGGCACTAAAGAGCGGGTTGCTGACTCCCGCTCTAAGTTATGGCTGACATTTATTTTGCTGCCCTCAGCTGCCCGATAAGCTCCTAGTTCAGTCATTCTATTCATTTCTATGATTCTGTTTACTTCTGCCTACCTTTTAACCGGAAGTGGACCGATAAAAGGTCGATTCCGACTGGCTGTTGCGCCACATTTGATCGAGCTTAAGATGCATTGCCGCGGCAACTGAATATGACAGTGCGCGCGTGTCATAAATACGACGGTCAACTGAAATTTTAATAGCCGTATCATTAGTCCAGAATTTTAACGGTCCTCTTGGACTTATACAATTAGGAACCGGTACCAAAAAAATACCGGTTCTCGGTATACATCCCTGCGATCACAGACCCCTCTTTCTCCTTTTCACAAAATAAATGGTTAGAGCAGTGGTTCTTAACCTGAGTTCGATCGAACCCTAGGGGTTCGGTGAGTCTGTCATGATCCGTGGTCCGGATCATGTTTTGTTTAGTTATGTTCTGTTAGTTTTGGACTTCCTTGGTTGTTTTGTGCACTTCAGGAGTTTGTTTTGGTTGTCATGGTCACTCTTTGTGTGCACCTGTCTCTGATTAGTGCTCGCCCGCTCACCTACTTCCCGAGCGCTAATCAGAGACATTATTTAAGTTGCCTTTTCCGGTCACTCATTGTAGCTCCGTTGTTTGCTCCATGCAACTGTTACGTTTGACTTTCCTAATTCTTGCTTCTGTGTTTCCTGTGCTAAGTTTTGCCTTAGCTTCCACGTGCAATCGGCACGCATCCTTTTTGCTTGTTTTCGGTTTGTCTATGATTTATGAGATTTGGGGCCGGGAGCTGTGCTGGTGGGGTGGCTCGGCTGCGCCCAACCAGGCAGCAACCTCCATCCCGTCCGCCACCACCAGTCTTTCGGCATGCCAGGCCACAACCCCCAGCTAGACCGCCTCCGCCATGCTCATGGCTAACCTCAGCCCGGGTGGGCCTGCAAACGCCACCATCTTTTCCGGTGGGCTTGCAGATGCCACCATCTGTTCCGGTGGGCTTGCAGACGCCACCATCTGTTCCGGTGGGCTTGCAGACGCCACCATCTGTTCCAGTGGGCTTGCAGACGCCACCATATTTTCCGGTGGGCTTGCAGACGCCACCATCATCTCCGGTGGGCTAGCAGATGCCACCATCTCCAGTACCTGTTCCTGCACCTCGGCTGGCACCGGTTCCTGCACCTGTTCCTGCACCTCGGCGGGCACCGGTTCCTGCACCTGTTCCTGCACCTCGGCTGGCACCTGTTCCTGCACCCCGGCAGGCACCTGTTCCTGCACCCCGGCAGGCACCTGTTCCTGCACCCCACCGGGCACCTGTTCCTGCACCCCACCGGGCACCTGTTCCTGCACCCCGCCGGGCACCTGTTCCTGCACCCCGCCGGGCACCTGTCCCTGCACCCCGCCGGGCACCTGTACCTGCACCCCGCCGGGCACCTGTACCTGCACCACGCCGGGCACCGGTATCTGTACCACGCCAGGCACCGGCACCTGCTACCACGCCTGACTCGCCGCCTGCACCTGCTACCATGCCTGTCTCGCCGCCTGCACCTGCTACCACGCCTGTCTCGCCGCCTGTACCTGCTACCACGCCTGTCTCGCCGCCTGTACCTGCTACCACGCCTGCCTCGTCCGCTGCGGCGTCCAAGCCTGCCATGACGGCGCCGACGGACCCACCTCCCCGTGGACCACGGATGTGGCCGCTCCCTGGTTGCCCACCTCCCCGTCGGCCACGAATGTGGCCATTCCCTAGTCGCCCGCCTCGCCTGCTGCAGCGGCGTTCCACTCGCCGCCGCCACTTGACTTTGCCTCGGTGGATTCGGGGACACTTGGCCTGGCGACCCACCGCCAAGTCCTCCCTCCGCCCTCCCGTGACTTTTGACCCTGCTTGTTTTTTTTTATGGACATCTTGTGTCTGTCCTTGAGGAGGGGGTACTGTCATGATCCGTGGTCCGGATCATGTTTTGTTTAGTTATGTTCTGTTAGTTTTGGACTTCCTTGGTTGTTTTGTGCACTTCAGGAGTTTCTTTTGGTTGTCATGGTCACTCTTTGTGTGCACCTGTCTCTGATTAGTGCTCACCCGCTCACCTGCTTCCCGAGCGCTAATCAGAGACATTATTTAAGTTGCCTTTTCCGGTCACTCATTGTAGCTCCGTTGTTTGCTCCATGCAACTGTTACGTTTGACTTTCCTAATTCTTGCTTCTGTGTTTCCTGTGCTAAGTTTTGCCTTAGCTTCCACGTGCAATCGGCACGCATCCTTTTTGCTAGTTTTCGGTTTGTCTATGATTTATGAGAATAAATCATCTCCTACTTCACGCTGTCGTCCGGAGTAGTCCGTGTAGCATTGGAGGAACGACCCCGCAGCAAGCTGCAACCCCATCCGTGACAGAGTCGGGCTCAGGGGTTCGGTGGAGGTCAAGACACACCCGACTCATCATGTAAATAAAGTATTACGGATACGGCAACAGCAGAAGTCAGACTTATTTGCAGGTGTGTAATTTGTTGTGAGTTTATGCACTGTGTTGGTTTTGTTGTTTGAACAAGGTGATGTTCATGCACGGTTCATTTTGTGCACCAGTAATAAAACATGGTAACACTTTAGTATGGGGAACATATTCACCATTAATTAGTTGCTTATTAACATGCAAATTAGTAACATATTGGCTCTTAAGTAGTCATTATTAAGTACTTATTAATGCCGTATTCGGGATGGCCTTATTACACACCTAACACTCTAACCCTGGCCCTAACCCTCTAACCCTAACCCTAACCAAATAACTCTAAATTAAGTCTGTGTTACATAGAATATGTTCCCCATACTAAAGTGTTACCAAAAACATATAATTTCGTCTTGAATTTGAAAAAAAAAAAAACGTTTTATTTTTCACTAAAGAAGGGTTCGTTGAATGCGCATATGAAACTGGTGGGGTTCAGTACCTCCAACAAGGTTAAGAACCACTGGGTTAGAGTGTCCGCCCTAATATCGGTAGGTCGTGAGTTCAAAGCCCGGCCGAGTCATACCAAAGACTATAAAAATGGGACCCAATACTTCCCTGCTTGGCACTCAGCATCAAGGGTTGGAATTGGGAGTTAAATCACCAAAATGGTTCCTGAGCACAGCCACTGCTGCTGCTCACTGCTCCCCTCCCCTCCCAGGGGGTGGAACAAGGGTATGGGTCCAATGCAGAGGGTAATTTCACCACACCTAGTGTGTGTGTGACTATCATTGGTACTTTAACTTTAACTTTACATTAAGTATTTGTATACTGGTTTTACAAAAGTGTATCAAACCTTAATGCATCTGATACAACGGGGTAAAGTAGGAAGAATATGAATTGCTGGTAAAAAAAAAAAAAAAAGGAAGGCAATATGAGATTGAAAGAGAGGAGGGGACAATGTTGAGGAGTTTGACTTTAATTGCCAATTCGACTAATTAATTAAACGTCTTGGAAATCTGTCGCTATTTGTGTCTTTGACCCCTTCCCTCTCTCTGGTTTGTCATCCTTATGAAGCTATCTATTTACATCTTATTTATTATGCCGTGGCAGCCATGATGACTTCACCACAGCTACTACTGCTGACATAATAATAAACCACAAAATATCCAGTGCCAACACTGTGCATCGCAAACAACTGGAGTGGTCGTGATATATAAATATATTTTATCCTATAGCAAGGACGGACACACTGCTAAAAACGCCTTTTACCTCTTCCATTCCCTCATTGTTTGTCATTGTCACAGGTGTGAAATTGGGCAGTCAGATGCTGATGATGAAGCGGCTAAAATGTAATGAATTCTACCTGGACTGTAAGTGGTTGACCTGGGGTTGATCAGAGGTTAACGCCACTTCACCCCAAAAGACAGGTCCCATTAGCAATTATATTGTGCATTAACAGTCACAGAGTGGGGGTTAATGGTACAGTTTGTGCATTGCCTCTCATGTTGTTGTTTTCTTCTCCAGTGTCGTTTAGTGAAAACGTTGTCACCACGGTCCTTTTCCACAAGTAGAAAACCGGCTCTAGGATCGAGCCCACGCACGAAGATTGGCTGGTGTGTCTTTGGCGCCCACAGACAGGCCACAGCCGGAGCCTGTCACTCAAACCCTATCTGTCTATCAGCGTCGACGAAACAGCCTGCAGTCGGATGCGTTTGCCGCTAAATGACGTTTTTACACCTTAATGCATTTGATTACACCGAGGGATGAAAGGGAACGGATGTAGCGGTGACACCAGATACCCCTCAACACCATGCACCGCCCTACTGACCACACACGCATTCATGCACTAACAACCCTTGCTTCTGACATTTGAAGTAACATTATTATAGGGCTCATTTGTAACGAAGAAGCCCGAGGCAGGAGGCCTTTTCGTCAGGTAGGCCGAGGCTGCTCGGGACCGGAGGGTCAGGTAGGGTAGGGGGGGGGCGGGGAGCTGGGAGCTGGGCGTTAGAGCCTGTGGGTTTGACATTCACAGTGCATCAGACAACAGGGACGGATGCAGGGCGGCATTCCATTTTTTGTGCGCATGACAGAGCGCTCCCCTGTACACAAGCGCTTTCTCACAGGTGACCTTTCACGAAAACTGGGGTTAACGTTATGGGTTTCTTTGCTCTGTTGCTACAGCACTGACTCCATGCGAGATACGGCAAAATATTTGTGTTATTCATGACAACAATCTTACTTTCAGTTCACTGCGAAATGTGGCCACGGACAATTTTTTAGCAGTTTTCAACACAATGGTAGTTCTGAATGGCGGCCATGTCCTTTTCCACCGGCTTTAGCACAGGGTTTAGGGGGGCGGGCTGTGCGCTCATTTAAACGTTTGCTTTCTCTGTTTGTACACAAATGTTTGTGTGTGCGTGCTCTTGCGCAGGTATGTGTGTATGTGTTCAGGATAGATGAGGCTCACAGGGTCAGGAGATGCTGCAGGGCTCTGCTGACGGCTGCAGGAAACCAATCAACCTTGTCTGTGTATTCCCCAACCTGTCGTTTTCTTAATGACCTGCCCTGACAGGCCTGCTGCAGCCCTGGCCAAACCTCTCTGCACCGCTCAATGGATGACCGACCCCCATCAGCAACATGCTAATGACCCAAAGAGAGCGAAACGGGGGAGCCACGGAAGGAGGAGATCGAGGTAACTGTGTCAAAATAGGAATCAGAATCAGAATCAGAATCAGAATAGTTTTTATTGCCATTGTTTGAGAACGGGTTCACAAACTAGGACTTTGTCTTGGTGCAATCGTGCAGAGGATTGCGCCAAGATATGAAGATATATGAAGGTGGGGTAAGAAACACAATGGAAGGTTGTTTGGGTCAACTGAAATAGGTATCCTTTGTTTCACTTGTCCCAATTTAGCATCATATTATTTGCAATATTAATTGTTAATACCATTCTACAGCTTACAGATTTAATAGTTTCTTTAAAATGTTTGATGGTTTACAGCATAGCCATTCAACTGGCGAGTTCAGTTCAAAACTTGTGAGACAAACATGTTTGCATTAAATTCCTAAAAACACAAGAGTGCTCATGTTGTATACATTTGTAAATAGTTTGTATCTGTAGAGGTCTTGCACCTCCGGGTTCTTTGGACCACCAAGGATGGACATGACAGGCTTGGCGGTTTTGTGATTTGGTTTATTTTGCAATTAACTTATCGCTCTGCTTTCCAGCAATCGCCTCTCGTGACAGTCTTGCTCTTCGGGTTGCTTTTCAGCCATCCGCTCTCGTCTACGTCTCCGTTTCTGTCTCTGCTCGTGCTCGGCTTTTCTCTTCACCATCAACAACTCCAACTTCTCCAACTTCTTCCTTCCCGGCTGCTGCCCTTTTATAGAGTGACAGGTGATCAGACAAACGTGCCCAGGTAGGCCTTCTACGCACCTGTCGCCGATCTCGGAGCCGGCCCCGGCACACCACGCCTAGCTGCAGGTCCACAGGCCTCGCCCCCTCACAGTATCTATGTAGGGCTTTACTATACCTGGAATGATACCCACATAGCTATACATTATACAACATATTCCTCCATTCACACGCATCCACACACTAACGGCGGAAGTTGCCATGTAAGACGCTAACCACGACCCATTATTTATTGAATTTATTGAATCGAAAATACAGAAATTCCACGACATAGTGAATTTGCAAACAGATAAAATTATACACAAAGCAAACTATAACCTGCCACCCAATAATATACAACAATTCTTCTAAAAAAAAAGAGGAGAATTATAATCTTAAAGAAAAATGTAATTTAAAACATTTGTACGCACGTACAACACTTAAGACCTTCAGTATATCAGTATGTGGAATTAAATTATGGAATGGATTAAGCAAATAAATCAAACAATGTACTAATGTGATCCACTTCAAGAAACTCTTCAAACTTAAAGTGTTTGCAAAGTACAAAGAAGAAGAACCATGATAAACATTCTGAATTTATTTTATCCATCCATTCATTTTCAAAACAATCTTACTCATCTCACTATATGAAATGTAACTTACTTCATCAAGTATTATTTATGTATTTTTATTGTGATTACTTATGGAGTATATTGTGAATAAACTGAGAACAGGAAGTGAAAAAATGTTTCAGCAACTGTTATGTAAAAGAAAAGGGGTAGGATTAAATAAGATCTGCTTCTTCCTACTCCTTTTCGAACATGTTGAATAGAGGAACTGGAATTTGTGATGTATCATGTTGTATGCTTGCATGTTCGAAATAAACTCAAACTCAAACTCAAGATGAAGTGTCTTACCCAAGTAATGAAACAAATAATTAACTACATGAATAAATACAAATTTATAAATAAATACAATAAAATACAATAAACCCACAAGAGAGGGAGTTAACACATGTTTGAGTTCAGTTTAAAAAACATGTGTTAGAGTGACAATTTTGCAGCAGATTCCTAAAAGCATTACAGTGCTGTCATAAAAATTAGCTTAGCATTTCTATGGAAGGTCCTTAAAAACAGGTCTAATAAATAAATTAAACGAAATTAAATGTCCATTGTAGATAACACTGATTCAACTGAATAAACAAAACAAGACTAAGAAGTCCGGTCCTTAGTTTTCTGGAAATGTGGCCCCCAAAAACAGTTTAATTGAATATCCCTGGCTTACAGTGACATTTTAATTTTGATTAAACTTGGGTCATTTAAATGTATTGTACATATGATTTAAGATGATTCAATATTAGTTGAGGTATGAAGTTGCAGATTCAGGATATGTTTTTACTTTTTCTTTAAAATTGCAAGATTTTCAGTCATGGATATAAAATGGTGGCCTATGCAGGAGGTGGATATCTATGATTGTGCGGACCACAATCTTTTAACTGAATTTTAATATTTAGGTGGATTGACATTTTAAGAAGCAAATTAGTCTATGCCTATGATAACATCGTTTGCAGAGCCGGAGTTCTTATGGTGTTGTAAACTAACTTCAGGGCCTAAAGCATAATGCACTGTTACACATATTATTTTCCTCGCACATATATTCACGCTATAATGCATGCAGTTTGCTAGAAAGACGGAAGAATTTAACCTTCATTTGGATTTCATGCATGACACAATATGCGGCTGCTCTGGGGCTCTACATGTTTTTGTTTTGAAAAATGTTCCAGCAGAGTGTAATTGCACAAAAATAAAATACTGTCAGTCCCAAATCTGCCTTTTTACTAAGATGGAATACATTTATTTCTCAGATACCCGTTAACTTTCAGCAGACTGTGCGTAAAAAGACTGACAACTATGTAAGTGAGCACCATAAACAAGGTTCCCCTACAAATCACTTCTTTCCCTGACTTGCAGCTTGTTGTTGCACAATTAGCCAACATGTCAGCACAGTGACAGGAGGTCAGAGTTTTTACCAACACTGACTGTGGCTGCTTAGAGATTACAACGATTTGAAGTGACAACTGCAGAAAGTGGAAATATCTTTTCAGGATAAAATCAAACTGTAAAAGTGGAGGTTGCTTTGGTATAATTTGCCTTTTAAACACTTACTGCGAGACAGCATTGAACATTAATGCCCTAATTATGTGTATGCATTCATCTACAGCGGGGGTCGGCAACCCGCGGCTCTAGAGCCGCATGTGGCTCTTTAACGCCGCCCTAGTAGCTGTCTGGAGCTTTTTCCAAAATGTATGAAAAATGGAAAAAGATGAGGGGGAAAAAATATATTTTTTGTTTTAGTATGGTTTCTGTAGGAGGACAAACATGACACAAACCTCCGTAATTGTTATAAAGCACACTGTTTATATTAAACATGCACCTGGGGATAGGTTGATTGGCAACACTAAATTGGCCCTAGTGTGTGAATGTGAGTGTGAATGTTGTCTGTCTATCTGTGTTGGCCCTGCGATGAGGTGGCGACTTGTCCAGGGTGTACCCCGCCTCCCGCCCGATTGTAGCTGAGATAGGCTCCAGCGACCCCGAAGGGTTTAAGCGGTAGAAAATGGATGGATGGAAGGGCACTGATTCAAATATTTGGCGAGCGCCGTTTTGTCCTACTAATTTTGGCGGTTCTTGAACTCACCGTAGTTTGTTTACATTACATATATAACTTTCTCCGACTTTCTAGGACGTGTTTTATGCCACTTATTTTTCTGTCTCATTTTGTCCACAGTATGGTTTCTGTAGAAAGAACAAACATGACACAAACCTCCCTAATTGTTATAAAGCACACTGTTTATATTAAACATGCTTCACTGATTCGAGTGTTTGGCGAGCGGCATTTTGTCCTACTAATTTTGGCGGTCCTTGAACTCACCTTGTTTACATATATAACTTTGTCCGACTTCCTAGGACGTGTTTTATGCCACTTCTTTTTCTGTCTCTTTTTGTCCCCCAAACTTTTAACTTTGTGCATTAATGCACAATGGTGAGTTTTGTTGATGTTATTGACTTGTGTGGAGTGCTAATCAGACATATTTGGTCACTGCATGACTGCAAGCTAATCGATGCTAACATGCTATTTAGGCTAGCGATATGTACATATTGCATCATTATGCCTCATTTGTAGCTATATTTGAGGTCATTTGGTTTCCTTTAAGTCCTCTTAATTCAATTTATATCTCATGACACACTATCTGTATGTAATATGGCTTTTAATTTTTTGCGGCTCCAAATTTTGTTTTTGTATTTTTGGTCCAATATGGCTCTTTCAACATTTTGGGTTGCCGACCCCTGATCTACAGTAACTGCAAATAGACAGCATTAGGTGCAGTGGAGTGCAGTGGGTTGATTATATCTGCATATTTTTTCAATTTGTTTATTCCTTTGTCTAGATTAACTGTTTAAACATGCTTATACCACTGCTAAGTAGGTTGTCAATCAGTGGGTTTTGTTTACATGAAATCATATTCGCAATTACGGATTGCTATTCTTCTATGAATATTTAAATTAAACAGAATATGATACAATTAGGGGGAGCCCAGTGTTTATAATGTGCTTGAAAAGTAAACATTAAAAGGAAAATGTGATCATCCTTTCAGAATCAATAGTGTATCTAACTATTTGTCTGAAAAAAGTATCCTCTTTCTCAAATCATGCCTTACTTGAATAATAGTTGCTGTGTCTATGTATCCCATAATCAGATGTTTATATTTATAAGAATATTATTGTACCATATGGTTAATTTATTGCGCCTATTGACACTAATACACAGTAACTTCAGTGCCTCAGACTGGACGTCTCTGCAGAGAGTGGTGAGGACTGCGGAAAAGATCATCAGGACTCCTCTTCCTCCTATTCTGGAGATCGCAAAAAGCCGCTGCCTGACCAGGGCTCAGAAAATCTGCAGAGACTCCTCCCACCCCCACCAAGGACTGTTTTCACTGCTGGACTCTTGAAAGAGGTTCCGCAGCCTCAATAGCAGAACTGTAACAGCTTCTTCCCTCAGGCCATACGACTCTTGAACGCATCGTAATAATCCCCTCAATTCCCCCCAAAAATTGATTAACTCGTTGGAATATAAAAACAATACAACATACATCCATAAACGTGGATGCATATGCAAAAGTGCAATATATTTATCTGTACAGTAATCTTATTTATTTATATCTGCACCTTATTGCTCTTTTATCCTGCACTACAACGATCTAATGCAACAAAATGTCGTTCTTTTCTGTACTGTAAAGTTCGAATTTGAATGACAATAAAAAAGAAGTCTAAGTCTAAGTCATGCTCTACTTAGGCCTTCAAACATTGTCTAGGGGACGGCGTGGCGAAGTTGGTAGAGTGGCCGTGTCAGCAATCGGAGGGTTGCTGGTTACTGGGGTTCAATCCCCACCTTCTACCATCCTAGTCACGTCCGTTGTGTCCTTGGGCAAGACACTTCACCCTTGCTCCTGATGGGTGCTGGTTAGCGCCTTGCATGGCAGCTCCCGCCATCAGTGTGTGAATGGGTGAATGTGGAAATACTGTCAAAGCGCTTTGAGTACCTTGAAGGTAGAAAAGCGCTATACAAGTATAACCCATTTACACCCCACAGTAGAGAATATGACAATATACATTTTTTGCATCATTGCCGTAAATCTAAAAATTAGATATAGATTATGTCCTGTTGTCCTCAGAAGTTGTACAATTTGGAATTCAAAAAAATGACAATTATTTAAAAAGATAGTGTCAGGACCTGTCTTGACAGGCCTTTCCTTGTATTCCTGCGCTCTTATTGTCATTGTACTTCCTAGTTGCCGCCACCGCACCTCTGGCCTGAGTGCTGCCTCCCTCACCTGTGTCTGATTGGCAATCTGAGAACACCGGTTCCGGGTTGCCAATCAGCTTTCTTTTCATGCCCTTCTTGTAGGGCTGGATCATTGCTTGCTGTTACTTGTTGTTTTGTTTCTGCTTGTAATAGTGTTCATGTTTCCTGTGCACTTGCCTGCTGCCCTATTCCTACCTTGTTTTCTAACCTGCACGCCATCTTCCTTCTCTGTATCTTGGGGTTCGTGTTTGACAGACCGTAACAGAAATCACAGATTAAGTCACATGAGACTGCAACATATTGCACAAGACATCAGCCTACAGTCCAGTTCATTGAGTATCAAAATATTTTGGGCCTGATATACAAGAGCCAAATAAATGCTAAAAAGTGTGTGTAAACTATGCAACTGTGTATACTATTAATTCTACAACTAAACGGTGTGTACAATTGATAACAAGTGCAAAAGTGGTAGAAACTGTGTGAATACCAGCTATTACCATGGAGACACCCATTTCCCTCCACATTCATGTTATCATGCTCTCCAACATGAGGTGTTTTGCTATGTTGTTGAACATGCAGCACACATCTAGTTCCTGTAGCACCCTTTCTGCAATATAGAATTGTAATCTAGACCAGTGTTTGTCAACCTTTTTTGAGCCAAGTCACATTTCTTTCATTGAAAAAATCCCGAGGCACACCACCAGCAGAAAACTCAGCAGCATTGACAGTACAAAGTCATTGTTGTATATGAATTTAAACCATAACAAACCATGCTTCACTATAGGTCTTGTCTCAAAGTAGGTGTACTCTCACGACCTGTCACATCACGCCGTGACTTATTTGGAGTTTTTTGGTGTTTTCTTGTGTGTAGTGTTTTAGTTGTTGTCTTGCGCTCCTATTTTGGTGGCTTTTCCTGTAGCAGTTTCATGTCTTCCTTTAAGCGCTATTCTTCGCACCTGCTTTGTTTTAGCAATTAAGACTATTTAAATTGTTGCTATCCTTCTTTGTTGATTGTCATGTCATGTACGGATGTACTTTGTGGACGCCGTCTCAGCTCCACACGCTGTAAGTTTTTGCTGTCGTCCAGCATTCTGTTTTTATTTACTTTGCAGCCAGTTCAGTTCTAGTTTTGTTTTGCATAGCCTTCCCTAAGCTTCAATGCCTTTTCCTAGTGGCATTTCTCTTGTGTTTACTTTTGGTTTAAGCATTAGATACCTTTTTACCTGCACACTGCCTCCCAGTGTCGTCTGCATATTGTGATCATGACAACAAAACCATGTTCCTGACATCTACAAAGCAATTAGCTACCTGCTGCCACCTACTGATATGGAAGAGTATAACATGGTTACTCTCCTGCACTCTAGACAGCACCGACACTCAACACTGTTGTTGAGTGTTTGCGGATTGTGATTACTGGTTTGCAAAAAATATTTTTAACCCAATTAGGTGAAATTACATAATCTCAAATGGCATACCAGACTGTATCTCACGGCACACTAGTGTGAAAAACACTGATCCAGACAACAGAACCTATTTTTTAGCTCAAAGGAGGTGAGCTCTGGGAGAGCGCACGGCCGGTGTTTTTGCCGCAACACTGGTAATAACTACGGTGGTGCATTGGAATGATCGAGATGCAAGAAAATGCGTATTGCAAGAAGTTTTTTCATATACCAACAGAAATGATTTGGCATTTATTTATCTCCAAATCAGCCCTTTAAAGGGGTCATATTGTGATTTTTTTGTTGTGTATATTTAAAGTACTTCCTTGTGGTCTACATAGCATAAAATGGTGGTTCTTTGGTCAAAAGATTTTGTTTTACTGACCATGTTCAAGCTGCTTTCTGACTGTCTTTTAAAAATGTGCTGTTTTGTGGGTGGCCTTACTTACATGCCAAAAATCTCCTCCAAGCCAAGCCCCCTTTGACTGCATCTCCACCCCGTGAGCCATGTTGTAGTTTTTAGCGCCTCTATATCGCACCTACTGACATGTATAAGTTCGATCTCTCTGCTACTTTTTCTTAGAAATGGCAACAGCGGAGGATTTTTGCATGCATGTGCACGTACGAGTCAGTCTGCCCCACAACAAGAGTATAGAGAAAAATTAGTAACTTATTGACTACAACTTTAGACTACCACTGAATACAAATGGCTGACTTGTGCGAAGCTCTTCCGGTAAACCTCTACCACATAAGGAGAAATCTGCTGACGTAACTAAGGCAAAATACGTCGCAAAAGTCTGAAATTCCAAATGGCTCAGTTAGAACAAGTTTGGAATAAGGCAATGTTTTTTTTACAAATACATCCGCCATGCTACCTTGGTTTGACTTCAAATTTTCAGGCCTAATGGGGATCCCATGTACACAAAAACAGGTACCAACAGGTTAGAAAAGTTAGTTTTGCATGATAGGACCACTTTAAAACATTGCTGGAATAGGTCTATGTCGGTGATAGATGGTTCCTGGAATATTAGAAATGGCAACAGCGGAGGATTTTTGCAAGCATGTGCACGTATGAGTCAGTCTGCCCCACAACAAGAGGATAGAGAAAAATTAGTAACTTGTTGACTACAACATTAGACTACAACTGAATACAAATGACTGACTTGTGCAAAGCTCTTCGGGTAAACCTCTACCACATAAGGAGAAATCTGCTGACGTAACTAAGGCAAAATACGTCGCAAAAGTCTGAAATTCCAAATGGCTCAGTTAGAACAAGTTTGGAATAAGGCAATAGTTTTTTTTACAAATACATCCGCCATGCCTCCTTGGTTTGACTTCAAATTTTCAGGCCTAATGGGGATCCCATGTACACAAAAACAGGTACCAACAGGTTAGAAAAGTTAGTTTTGCATGATAGGACCACTTTAAAACATTGCTGGAATAGGTCTATGTCGGTGATAGATGGTTCTTGGAATATTAGAAATGGCAACAGCGGAGGATTTTTGCAAGCATGTGCACGTATGAGTCAGTCTGCCCCACAACATGAGGATAGAGAAAAATTAGTAACTTATTGACTACAACTTTAGACTACAACTGAATACAAATGACTGACTTGTGCAAAGCTCTTCGGGTAAACCTCTACCACATAAGGAGATATCTGCTGACGTAACTAAGGCAAAATACGTCGCAAATGTCTGAAATTCCAAATGGCTCAGTTAGAACAAGTTTGGAACAAGGCAATGTTTTTTTTTACAAATACATCCGCCATGCCTCCATGGTTTGATTTCAAATTTTCAGGACTAATGGGGATCGCAAATTCACAAAAACAGGTACCAATAGGTTAAAAAAGTTAATTTTGCATAATAGGACCACTTTAAAACATTGCTGGAATAGGTCTATGTCGGTGATAGATGGTTCTTGGAACAGTTTCTTTCAAAAAGCATTATTCCCAAAATATATTCCAAAAACAATAGTTTTTTTTTTCCTGGTGAAATCTGAGGTTGGCAACTGTCCTAGGTTGGAATTTATTCAAACTTTTAAAGTGCACAGGGATAGGGTGGGGGTATTCACTGTGAAAACTTGAGAAAAACCGTTCTAGATCAGAGTATTTTGCTTATTACTTTATTTTGTATTTTCTTGTATGTTTTTGACAGAAGGAAAGTGAATCTACTGCTACTGTATGTTTTTCCGGGGTTGTTGTTTTTGAACTTCCAACACTTACTTGTGCAATTCAAAGAATGTTTTGGTCAACCCAGCCTTCAGCAGACGGCTCACATCCATCCGTCAATATGCCCTTCCATCTGCCTGTCATCCCATCCAAGCGGCCGGCCAGCCAGTGAACAAGTCGTGCCGGTGTCCATTTCTTCTGCACGTTCATCCCTGCTCTGGGCCGCTGTCTGGTCATTAAGGTCGTTGACCTGAAATGTGATATCGGCCAATGAGCTTACCAAATGAGCCACCTAATATCTGGATCTTGCCGCAAGCGTCGACACTCTCAATAATGCTGTTTCCATTAACAGCATTAGCACAGAGGGAATGCGAGGAGGGGGAAGAGCATGCAGAAAATGAATGAATTAAATACAATTTAACACTAAACACGACAATTGTAGGCAACACATCTCTGTGTGTGCAATCAATTGTATTTATTTAGAAGACGTACATAGACTCATAAAGCCTAGTAAGATTTGTTTTGCATAACAACCATATTTCAATCCCTGGTATATTAGTGCTGCCAGAATCATCTGGCACCGGGACGCAGCATTTGGACTTTTAAGTCGTTTGTTTCATCCCAGGTATTAACCCCAATTTTATACCTGTGCACTGTGATAAATCACGCTCTCAAGCTGTTTGTGTTTTCTTCATTCGCCCAATCTGCACACGGGTAATCCCTGGGAACTAATTAGGATTTCTATAATCACCATTTTTTTTTTTTGCTTGGTCAATCTGTGCTTGTGTGTTGTAATAGAAAGAATGAGGGGGTTGGACGTGGATGCAGGTTGGCTTTCTTTATGTGCTTGGAAGCTGTACTTGCGGGTGTGATGGTGGATTACCTTCTCAACCCTCCGCCACAGACACACAAACACACCTACATACACACACTCCCCTGTCAGACCCTGAAAATACCTCACATTCCTTCCACTTCACTGACTGCTTTACAGCCAAGGGGAGATAACAAAAGAATGGGCATCAGACATTGAATATCAGGCCACAGTGCGGACCATGAAACTTGTTTTTTTATCTCTTCTTGAAACAACTGGATACCACATTGTAAGGTTAAAATTCTATAGAGAAGGTACAGGCTGCTAATGAGTTAGGGCAGGGGTCGGCAACCCAAAACATTGAGAGAGCCATATTGGACCAAAAATACCAACAACAAAAAAATCTAAAAAATTAAAAGCCTTATATAAGTGTTGTAATGAAGGCAATACATGTAAGTGTCTATATTGACCTACTATCAAAATGACTTTAAACATCTTAAATAAGTGTTATAATGAAGACAACACATGATGTGTCTATGTTAGTTATATTAGCCTACTATCAAAATGACTTTAAACGTCTTAAATAAGTGTTATGAAGACAACACATGACGTAACTGTCTATATTAGCTATATTAGCCTACTATCAAAATGAATTTAAAAGTCTTATACCTGTATAAGTGTTATAATGAAGGCAACACAATCTAATATTGTACATGGTAATTGTTATGTATTGTATATATTATATAAACATAATATAATATAATATATCAGTATATACAATATACTGTACATATATTATGTAAATATTATGTATATATGTTATATTTTATATCGCTATATTTAGTCTATTTGTACCTGCATTGTCCTTTCCATCCTTACACTTCCCATCATTGTAACTGAGCTACTGTGTGGAACAATTTCCCCTGTGGATCATTAAAGTTTGTCTAAGTCTAATGGACATGTCTATATTAGCCATATTAGCCTACTATCAAAGGCTGACTCAAACCTTCGTTGACAGAAATTTTGTATTTTCATTTTTATTCTACACACGTTTGCAACATTGGAAATCATTAGTAAAATGGAGGTTTCTCACAGGATGAGATAACTTCTGGAAATTACTGGCACAGAATGGCCAAAAGCTATAGATGTGTGTGTCCAAGTTTAAGGGAAACGGCAGGCTGTCTTCTTCTCATGGATTTATTACAATCTTTGCAAGCTGTGTAACTTTTGCTGTGGTCTGGAACAACATGGCACACAAACAACTATGAGAAATGCAGCCAATATTACATACAGATAATGTGTCAGGAGACATGTAAATATGCATTAAATACACAGAGGACATAAGTATAGGAAATTAAATGAGCTCAAATATACCTACAAACGAGGCATAATTGCACAATATGTACAAACCCCATTTCCATATGAGTTGGGAAATTGTGTTAGATGTAAATATAAACGGAATACAATGATTTGCAAATCCTTTTCAACCCATATTCAATTGAATGCACTACAAAGACAAGATATTTGATGTTCAAACTCATAAACTTTTTTTTTTTTTTGCAAATAATAATTAACTTAGAATTTCATGGCTGCAACACGTGCCAAAAGAGTTGGGAAAGGACATGTTCACCACTGTGTTACATGGCATTTCCTTTTAACAACACTAAGTAAACGTTTGGGAACTGAGGAGACACATTTTTTAAGCTTCTCAGGTGGAATTATTTCCCATTCTTGCTTGATGTACAGCTTAAGTTGTTCAACAGTCCGGGGGTCTCCGTTGTGGTATTTTAGGCTTCATAATGCGCCACACATTTTCAATGGGAGACAGGTCTGAACTACAGGCAGGCCAGTCTCGTACCCGCACTCTTTTACTATGAAGCCACATTGACGCATTTGTTGACAAAGTGGTGACCCTCGCCCCATCCTTGTTTGTGAATGACTGATCATTTCATGGAATCTACTTTTATACCCAATTTTGTTCCCAATTTGCTTGTTCACCTGTGGGATGTTCCAAATAAGTGTGTGATGAGCATTCCTCAACTTTATCAGTATTTATTGCCACCTTTCCCAACTTATTTGATAATGATTATTTGCAAAAAAAAAAATGTTTATCAGTTTGAACATCTAATATGTTGTCTTTGTAGCATATTCAACTGAATATGGGTTGAAAATGATTTGCAAATCATTGTATTCCGTTTATATTTACATCTAACACAATTTCCCAACTCATATGGAAACGGGGTTTGTACATACAGCTAGCCTAAATAGCATGTTAGCATCGATTAGATTGAAGTCATGGATTGACCAAATATGCCTGATTAGCACTCCAGAAAATCGATAACATCAACAAAGACTTAGACTTAGACTTAGACTTAGACAAACTTTAATGATCCACAAGGGAAATTGTTCAACACAGTAGCTCAGTTACAATGATGGAACGGACAATGCAGGTATAAATAGACTAATATAGCTATAAAAAAAAATCTAACATATATACGAATATATACATAATATGTGTACAGAGTAATTTATATACAGATATATTATGTCTATAACATATATACAATATAAACCAATGACCATGTACAATATTACAGTATATACAGTCTATATGACAGCAGCAGCATAAAATAGAGAGTAGGTCCAGCAGGAAATAGAAAATAGACATTATAAACAAAGAGAAGTAGCTAACATGTCAGGTGTCAGGTAATAGGCAGATGTCATCTATTGCTGTATGGCGAGTGATTATACAGCTGGATGGAGTGTGGAATGAAGGAGTTCTTGAATCGCACAGTGCGGGAAGGAAGTTGAAGGAGCCTGTTGGAGTATGAACTCCGCTGTCCCTCAATTGTTAGGTGGAGTGGATGGGCAGGATTGTCCATGATGGCCAGCAGTTTGTCCAGTGTCCTCCTGTCCCTCACTGACACAAACGCCTCCAATTGCGTGCCAATAGTTTTGGCCGGCTTTCCGGATCAGATTATCAATCCGGTTAGAGTCCCTTTTGCTGGTGCTGCTCCCCCAACCAACCACTGCAAAGTACAGTGCACTGGCCACAACAGACTGATAAAATATCTCCAACAGCTTGCTGCACACATTAAAGGACCTAAGCTTCCTCAGGAAAAAAGAGTCTGCTCATGCCCTTCTTGTAGACAGCTTTGCTGTTGTCCTTCCAGTCCAGTCTGCTTTTCAAATGGACTCCCAGGTACTTGTACTGCTCCACTACTGCCACCTCCCGGCCCTGGATCTTGATGGGCTCCACCGGGGTCACTCTCTTCCTGAAGTCGATGACCAGCTCTTTGGCCTTGTCCACATTAAGGACCAGATGGTTCGCCTGAGACCACTCCACAAAGTCAGCGATCAGTGTCCTGTACTCCAATTCCCGTCCCTCTCCGATACACCCGACCACAGCAGAGTCGTCAGACTATTTCTGCAGGTGGCAGGACCTGGAACTATACTGGAAGTCTGAGGTGTACAGGGTGAACAGGAAAGGAGACAGGACGGTCCCCTGTGGAGCACCTACACCACTGACCACAGTATCCGACACGGAGCTCCCCAGTCGCACAAACTGGGGCCTGTCAGACAAGTAATCAGTGATCCAGGAGACAATGGATGAACTGACACCCACCCTGAGCAACTTGTCACTCATCAGAATTGGCTGAATGGTGTTAAAGGCACTGGAGAAATCAAAAAACATGATCCTCACAGTGCCCTTCCCACCATCCAGGTGAGAGTGAGCATGATGCAGCAGGTAGATAACAGCATCGTCCACAAAGCTCACCTTTGTGCATTCACGCACAGCATAAAACGTTTGGTGGACAAAATGAGACAAAGAAGGAGTGGCATAAAACACGTCTTTCTGTGGCAGCGTCGGAGAAAGTTGTATTTGTAAACAAACTACGGTGAGTTCAAGGATGGCTGAAATTAGTAGGACAAAACGGTGCTAGCCAAATACTCTCATCAGTGAAGCATTAATATGAAACGGTTTTCTAATTTCTAACAATTAGGAAGGTTTGTGTCATGTTTGTTCTCCTACAGAAACCATATTAAAACAAAAAATATTTGTTTTTCTTCATCTTTTTCCATTTTTACACATCTCTGAAAGAGGTCCAGGGAGCCACAAGGGCGGCGCTAATGAGTAGAGCCGCGGGTTGCTGACCCCCGAGTTAGGGGAAGGAGTGTGTGTACAAAACAATGAGCCCCCAGCCTGGCTCACCTATCGAGGGGTAACCTCATCCGCTCATCAGGCCGTTCTTTTACGTCGAGCTCCTCGAACCATCCACTCTCCCCTGGGATGAGGTTTTCTCTTTCTCCCGGGTTCAGGTTGCGGGCTCAGGTGTCCTGAGTTCTCCTAGCATTTCACTTCCTGTAACGTGCCCCCTTTCCTTTGGTCACGTATTCCATTCTCCACATGAGTCTTCATCATGATGACAAAGAGTAATTGCAAACACATGCATCATCTCCTATTCACTTGGAGATGTGTTTTGTCCATCTGAGGTCCAATCAAATGATATTGCATGAACAGGAGTGAGGAGATTGATTCCCAGCGGCTGTTGTTTACAGTGTAAGGTGAGCGGCTTCACAGTCAGGTGATGTTCCACTTGAAGTCTCTCAAAACTTCTGCTGGATGCTGCTAGCAAAACACAACTGACAGCCTTTCAGCTTGACTGGCAGGGGGATATACACTTTGACTTCGCCATCAAGTCTGCCCTTAAACTGTCTCTCATTCACAGTTCACGCCACCACTGTTTTGGATTCATGAATGTATGAATCTAAATCATTTTGTCAGAAAACGGTTTCTAGGACATCTACTGTACTAGGGTTGTACGGTATACCGGTATCAGTATAGTACCGTGATACTAATGAATCATATTCGGTACTATACCGCCTCTGAAAAGTACCAGTCCGCCGCGCCCCTGTCGTCGTCACGTCGTGTCATTGCTGGTTTACGAGCAGATGAGCATGTTCGGCAGCGCACAATCACGGAGTACATACAAGCAGACACAGTGTGTGGACAGAAAAGGGAGAACGGACGCATTTTGGCTTAAAAAATAACAATAAAGGTGAAGTTATAACATTGAAACGTCCACCGAAAGAGATGCTTTAAGACATGGCTAGCTAGCTAGCGGCTAAAGTTGAGCCCCAGTCGGCAGTGTTTTAGCTACTTCTAAATCACTAATCCTGGTCTCCATGGCGACGAATAAAGTATGTTTCTTACAAGTATCATCCCTGCAGGACGAGGAATGGCTAAACATGCTTCACTACACACTGTAGCTCACCGGCATCAAAATGTAAACAAACGCCATTGGTGGATCTACACTTAACATCCACTGTAATGATACCAAGTACAGTAGCGTATCCAATCTATACTACTATGATTACGTTGATATCTTTTGGCATCACAACATCTTCTTTTGTTTTTTAAAATGTATATTATGTTTACAAACTCAGAAAATATGTCCCTGGACACATGAGGACTTTGAATATCCCCAATGTATTATCCTGTAACTACTTGGTATCGGATTGATACCCAAATCTGTGGTATAATCCAAAACTAACGTAAAGTATCAAACAACAGAAGAATGAGTGATTATTACATTTTAACAGAAGTGTAGATAGAACATGTTAAAAGAGAAAATAAGCAGATATTAACAGTAAATGAACAAGTAGATTAAAAATTCATTTTCTACCACTTGTCCTTAATAATGTTGACAAAATAATAGAATGGAAAATGACACAATATGTTACTGCATATGTCAGCAGCTCAATTAGGAGCCTTTTTTTGGCTTACTTACTAATAAAAGACAAGTTGTCTTGTATGTTCACTATTTTATTGAAGGTCAAACTTGCAATAAGAAACATATGTTTAATGTACCCTAAGATTTTTTGTTCAAATAAAACCAATAATGCAATTTTTTGTGGTCCCCTTTATTTAGAAAAGTACCGAAAAGTGTCGGAATAATTTTGGTACCGGTACCAGACAACACTATACTGTACCATGTAACAACTGAAACTATCAATGATAATCATTCTTATTTGGATGAATATACTTACTAGCTACTGTATGTGGGGATCAATACAGAAACATAAATACCGCCGATACCAGATCGTTATGCTCTAATATCAATCCTCAAATCCAAATATCGATACTTTTGAAAATTAAGTTATTTGAAATAATGTATATCATTAGCAGGAACACAGTGTAAAGTAACTCAATCATTGACATCTTGTCTAAATGAAACGTGATTGGTGGAAACTGCTTGTTCTTCCGCCTATGTAGGTAATAATAATAATAATAATGGATTTGATTTTATATCGCGCTTTTCTATTGTTAGATACTCAAAGCGCTCACAGAGAAGTGACACATTCAGTCTGTCATTTGTTTGGGAAAATGACTGGCAATTAAACCGAGCCACTCAGTATTATATGTATCCTTTAATTGTAGACTATTTGGAGGCACTACAGGCAGTGATGAATATAAAGAAGATGACAAATGCAATGAATAACGCCATGTTTTGTTTCCACAATTCAAGTTGATTTACCAAGAGCAGCAACACTTGAAATACACAAGTTTTAAAATTTCACCAAAACACATTAGGGTTTTGTGGAGGGATGTGTGGCCAGCACTGCCTGTGGGAGCGGAGATCGCCGTCCCTGTCCAAGGTGCTGAGGACAGCGTGCTGACAAACAGGGGCGTGAACAGGTGATTAGATTTCCCAAGTGGTACGAGTTGTCTAATCACCTGTTGTCTTTAACAGTAGCGGTCGGGAACAGCAGGAGGAGGAAGGACTTGGAGAGTTGGAGAGACTTTTGAGAGACTGAAAAGTCAAATTGCGAAAAACTATTGATGTGTATTAAAACTTTGTTCAACTCTGGACGCCGGTCCTCTGTGACGTGTGTGATCAGCGGAACCGCTAGGAAGCGAGTCCCACAGGTTTATTTATACAAAGTATTGGTATTGGATCGGTATCGCCGATACCTGCCTGAATTTTACTTGGTATCGGATCGGAAAGGATACCATCACTAATACGTACTAAAAAAAATGTCCAATTTTAAATGGCGGTTGCATCATTTCGAGCGCAACTGCACATGCATGAATTTTGTCATACTGTAAAATTATTCCCTGAGAATATAAGGGTGTCAGAAAAGTGTCACTTAGTAGAGATGGGATCCATAGCTCTCTGAAGGCAGCTGTTCCTTTCCAAGAGCCGTTCTGAAGTGTAGCACATTGTTATGTGTCTTTTTTTTTAGATATTTTTTTTTTTCTGAATTTACTAATTTTTATCAATGAAATAATCACTAATAGCAGTTATAAGATTTGTGTCAGGATATGACAGTTTGGACTTCATCATTAGTTTCCTGAATTTCTGTATTATATCTTGTCAAGCGCTCTTAATTTAGTTTTCCACTTCTTGTTTGCAACCGTTGACTAGCTCACCTGTCCCTGATTGGCAATCAGGACACACCTAATCCCTGGTTGCCAATCAGGATGCATTTTTCCCCTATGAACTTCTTGTTTTTACGAGTTGATAATTTTTTGCCTGCGTTCCGCCTGCCGTCTCTGCATTTTGGGGTCCGGACCAACACCGAAACGTAACAATTTAGATCTAGATCATTTAAATCAGGGGTGTCCAAACTTTTTCCACTGAGGGCCACACACGGAAAAATGTAAGCATACGGGGGCCATTTTGATATTTTTTATTTTCAAACCATAACAAAATATATCGATTTTTTTTTTTTTAATCTTTAGGGCTCCCGGTTACCAATCAAGGGTCAAGGTTCTCAGTCATTAAAATGTTAAAAATAAGTCAAATTATTATTTATTTATTTTTTTTACAGTATATCTCTATATCAACTTCAGGTTGATATCAAGTAAAAAAAAAAAAAAACAGGTTTTATGCCTTTTCTGTCAAAGACAACTTTGTTTTTTATAGTAAAACTGAAATATGCAGTATTTAGTAATTAGAGCCCTACAAGATCAATAATGCAGGACACCATTGATTTGAATTCTTTAATATTTTTGAGTAATCACAGTGAAAAGTTAAAACAAATCCCACTAAATATATTTGGGATCCAAAAGGTCTCCCACACTGATACATTTTTATTAGTTTTCTTTTTACTTTTCACACTTAAATTACAAGACCAACTTCAGATATATCTGTTGATTTTACGTTTTAACTATTATTTTGTTTGTTTTATGCTCTTTTGTCAAATAAAACTTTGATGTTTTTATATGGCAACCACACAATATATGCAATATTTTTTCCACATAAAACATTTTAAAGTTACTTTTTTTAAGTAATAATTCACTGTAACATAGATTTTTTCCCTTTTTTTTTTTTTTTTTTTTCGAGCAATGGCAAAAAAATTTTAAATAAACAAAGACAAAAGAAGAAAAAAACAGCCTGCATGGCAGCTTTGTGTCAACATTGCAACTTTTTCTCACTAGATTTCACCTCATTTCACTGTTTTAAAATTTTGCAATTTTTGCAGAATGTGTGGGGGGCCGGTAAACGATTAGCTGCGGGACGCAAATGGCCCCCGGGCCGCACTTTGGACACCTCTGATTTAAATGTTTACTTGTTTGTACTCTGTGGTAAATATTCGAAAATGATCATTCAAATTTAATTTGGATCGTGTTTTCATTGTAAACATTTCATAAGGTGGTATCTTACCCCCATATTTTGACAGTGAGTAAGTCAAAGTGAATGTTCTCTCACCTAAGAAACTTTGTGGCACAATAAAAAACTACAGAGGCTAGAGATAAGTCCAGTCAAATCAACTTGATTGTAATATTTTAACAACACAGGAACATATTGGCTGCATAATACATCTATAATACCGGTACTTTGTATATAAAACACATTTTCAAACAAAATACAAATTAGTACAATATATTAACATTAATACAACAATCAAATACCATACCTGGTGTGTGTACACCCAAACTAGGCTAATTACCAAATATATAACAAAAAAACTAAAAAAAAATTCGACACTGGCTCATTTTGTAGGTTTTTTCAGTCAATGTGATTCTAGTCCAGTCAGATGGAAGGCATATGATAGTTGCGTTGGTAATTGGCATTCAAAACAGCTGGCAAATCGGTTCTCGTCAATCATTTGAAGGAGCCGTTCAAAAGGCTCAACTCATTCGTGAACGTCACATCTCTATTTCTTAGAAACAATTAAGTGTTTTTCACTGCAAAACACGATTAGCTCTGTCATGCATAAAATACTGCATAATCAGCCATAATGTCAAATATATTACAGCAGGCACACTAGAGGCAGGGTAAAAAAAATGCTAAATTACAAGAAAATGTCATGAAGTTACAAGAATTAGTAAAATGACTGATTTAAATGAGAGGCAATTTATTCATCAAGATCAAACACAAACATAATTATATTAAAGGCCTACTGAAACCCACTACTACCGACCACGCAGTCTGATAGTTTATATATCAATGATGAAATCTTAACATTGCAACAAATGCCAATACGGCCGGGTTAACTTATAAAGTGCAATTTTAAATTTCCCGCGAAACTTCCGGTTAAAAACGTCTCTGTATGATGACGTATGCGCGTGACGTCAATGGTTGAAACGGAAGTATTCGGACACCATTGTATCCAATACAAAAAGCTCTGTTTTCATCGCAAAATTCCACAGTATTCTGGACATCTGTGTTGGTGAATCTTTTGCAATTTGTTTAATGAACAATGAAGACTGCAAAGAAGAAAGCTGTAGGTGGGATCGGTGTATTAGCGGCTGGCTGCAGCAACACAACCAGGAGGACTTTGACTTGGATAGCAGACGCGCTATCCGACGCTAGCCGCCGACCGCATCTATGATCGGGTGAAGTCCTTCGTCGCTCCGTCGATCGCTGGAACGCAGGTGAGCACGGGTGTTGATGAGCAGATGAGGGCTGGCTGGCGTAAGTGGATAGCTAATGTTTTTAGCATAGTTTTGTCGAGGTCCCGTAGCTAAGTTAGCTTCAATGGCGTCATTAGCAACAGCATTGTTAAGCTTCGCCAGGCTGGAAAGCATTAACCGTGTAGTTACAGGTCCAGGGTTTAATAGTATTGTTGATTTTCTGTCTATCCTTCCAGTCAGGGGTTTATTTCTTTTGTTTCTATCTGCAGTTAAGCCCGATGCTATCACGTTAGCTCCGTAGCTAAAGTGCTTCGCCGATGTATTGTCGTGGAGATAAAAGTCACCGTGAATGTCCATTTCGCGTTCTCGACTCTCATTTTCAAGAGGATATAGTATCCGAGGTGGTTTAAAATACAAATCCGTGATCCACAATAGAAAAAGGAGAGTGTGGACTCCAATGAGCCCTTGTACCTAAGTTACGGTCAGAGCGAAAAAAGATACGTCCTGCACTGCACTCTTGTCCTTCACTCTCACGTTCCTCATCCACGAATATTTCATCCTCGCTCAAATTAATGGGGTGATCATCGCTTTCTCTGTCCGAATCGCTCTCGCTGCTGGTGTAAACAATGGGGAAATGTGAGGAGCCTTTCAACCTGTGACGTCACGCTACTTCCGGTACAGCCAAGGCTTTTTTTTTATCAGCGACCAAAAGTTGCGAACTTTATCGTCGATGTTCTCTACTAAATCCTTTCAGCAAAAATTTGGCAATATCGCAAAATGATCAAGTATGACACATAGAATGGATCTGCTATCCCCGTTTAATTAAAATAAATTAATTTCAGTAGGCCTTTAAAGTACTTATATGATGGCGTTGATATGCTAAAACATTATTTCATGTTTTTGAAATGTACTGTTTTTTTTTAAGTATAACGTCCCAAGATTCTTTACAGTGGTGCCAGTGATGCTGGGGTAGTGATCCGATAACACGTAAATACTGGCTCACTATCTGCGATACTGATGGCGATACCAATATTTTTATATGAACATTTTCAAGATCACTCAATAATTAGGTCTTTTAAAACGTTGATCATGATAAAAAAATAATAATAATAATAATCTTTCTTAGAGCTGTCAAAAACAAATGACCTCATAGGATTAATCACTAAAAATTATTACATTAATTATGTATATCCGCAGATTATTCATGCAATTTACATTGAGCGCACTTGCTCCCTTATAATCTTGAAGGTTACCTGAAAGGTGTGTGTTTTATACAGTCCGTGATCATTTCAATGCATACGTCAAAATAAACTTTGATGTGACTTTAGGTAAAACTGTTACCAAATTTCAGCAAAATAAAATTTGGTCTTTTTTTAAGTTTGTGTGTGTGTAAAGAAATGCATCTGCAGTCCTCTCCGAGGTTTCTCATAGTCATTCACATTGACATCCCACTGGGTTGTTCCTTGTTCCTTGCCCTGATGTGGGCTCTGAACCGAGGATGTTGTTGTGGCTTGTGCAGCCCTTTGAGACACTTGTGATTTAGGGCTATATAAATAAACATTGATTGATTGATGATTGAAATTTGAAATACTGAATGACAAGGCGCTTCATATAAAATTTTACCCGAAACATATTCCTGGCCACGTTTTGCTCTGTCACTGATTAGATTATGAAGACAGATTTCCCCTTCTAACTTACAGTTCAATTTCAGGTACTAGTGATGGATGCCAGACAGGCTGTGGCGCCCATCACTAGTACCTGAAATTCACAGCACAAGGTCTTGGGTTCACATCCATTTCGGAGATGAGATGGTGTAAAGTTTTTAATGATGTTGAAATTGTTTCAGCATAGTAATAAAAAAGTGGATTGTTCAACGTGTTGCTCGAGGTAATATTATTCATATGGTGCTGGGATAGCCCTGATTTGATACCCCAGTTGGTACAAAATGAGGCTGCTAGACTTTTGACGAGAACAAGAAAGTTTGATCATATTACACCTATACTGGCTCACCTGCACTGGCTTCCTGTGCACTTAAGATGCGACTTTAAGCTTTTACAAGACACTTGTGATTAAGGGCTATATAAATAAACTTTGATTGATTCATTGATTGATTTCAGCCTCTCAAAGCTTCTCCTGGACCACCAATTTTTGACCTCCGTATTCGTCAAATCCTGGTCACGGCCCTGTCTCTGACATGTTAGAACCATATAGTATGAACCATCTCGGGCTCTGAGAACCTCAGGGAGCCCGTGGTCAGGACCAAACATGGTGAGACTGCAGTTCAGATGTATGCTCATAAAATCTGGAATAGTCTTCCAGAAAATGTGAGACAGGCCTCAACGTCGCAAAGTTCAAATCCAGGTTGAAAACACTTATTTTTAATTGTTCATTTGACAGCTGAAAGTATTTTATCTACACTCTTTGATTTTCATTTGAATTACAATAGTTTTTATGATGATTTTATTTCATGTTTTTAAATTGATTTATAATTATTTGTATTATTATTTTATGTTTTAATTTTGCCTTCTGGTACACACTAAAAAATGCTGGGTTATTTTGCTAACCCAATTTATGAGTTGCGAGTGTTGTGTTACATTTTGGAGTTATTTTTATGAAGAGCAATCCATTTTTTGGGTTATTAGGGTATTATTTTAACTCAATTTCTGGGTTTTCAAAACTATGAACCATTGTTGGGTTGTTTTTTAATTAATAACGCATTTTTGGGTAAAATGCTTTTTTATTATTAAAAAGGTACTTTTTTCTTGAAGGGAATTTTTTCAAGGATTAATCTCATTAAAATGATTTACAATCACACACCTAATGTACATGACAATATCTGAGCATGCTGTATAGACCTACTATTGTCATGATCCGCTGCCCGGATCATGTTTGTTTAGTTTTTGACTCCCTCAGTTCCAGTTTTGAGCACCCCTAGGGTTTGTGTTTTAGTTGCCATGACTGCAGATTGTTTTCACCTGCCTCTGATTAGTGTTCGGGACACTCACCTGCTCCTGGGCACTAATCAGAGAGCTACTTATTCCCTGCTATTCGCCTGGCTTTCTTATTTGCTTCCACGCAACAGTTACGACGGCTACTAATTTTATTCCTAAGCTAAGCTTCACCTTTTTGTTTGCCTGTTTACATGCTAAGCTTTTCTTGTTCGCGATCCCGTTAGCTTCCCGTGCTATCGGCACGCTGGTGCTCTTTTGTTTGTATCCCGCATAATTTATGGACAATAAATAATTTCCTTACCTGCACCTTGCCTCCGGAGTCCCGTCTGCATCCTGGGAGAACGATCCATGCATTTAAATGCGACCCGCTATGACAACTATGACCATACACGGCAATTCTTGTACAAAAAAATGTCACTCTAATCTTGCTTTTGAGTATATTTTAATGGAATAAAAATAATTTTGATCAGTAGTTGGGAAGGAGTAGGACAGAGTAGGTTTTCAGCACCGAAGGCTTGGAATAACCTACAATCGAATCTTCAACTTCAAACCCTTGTTACATTAAATGAGTTTAAAGCTTCTGTGAAAAGATTGCAGTCTACCTTGTCTGTATGCACATGTGTCATATGAGCAAGTTTTAATGTTGTAAATTCGATGTTTTATGTGTTGTTTACTGTTTTTAATGTAACCTTGCTGCTGCCCTCTTGGCCAGGTCTCCTTTGGAAAAGAGATCTTTGATCTCAATGGGATTTTACCTGGTTAAATATAGGCTAAGTATAAAATACAAATAAAAACAAATCAGCTGTAAAATGTATAATTTTTAACCAACTATTGGGTCAAAGAGCACTAATTTGCTCAACCCAATGAGTGGGTTATGAATCAACCAACATTGAGTTAGCATAACTCCACTTTTGGGTTCAATAATTCAACCCAATAGTTTAGTTGGGAATAACCCAACATTAAAGGCCTACTGAAACCCACTACTGCTGACCACGCAGTCTGATAGTTTATATGATGAAATCTTAACATTGCAACACATGCCAATACGGCCGGGTGAACTTATAAAGTGCAATTTTAAATTTCCCGCGAAACTTCCGGTTGAAAACGTCTCGGTTGAAAACGTCTCGGTATGATGACGTTTGCGCGTGACGTCACGGAGTGAACGGAAGTATTCGGACCCCATTGGATCCAATACAAAAAGCTCTGTTTTCACCACATAATTCCACAGTATTCTGGACATCTGTGTTGGTGAATCTTTTGCAATTTGTTTAATGAACAATGAAGACTGCAAAGAAGAAAGCTGTAGGTGGGATTGGTGTATTAGCGGCGGACTACAGCAACACAACCAGGAGTACTTTGAGATGGATAGCAGACGCGCTAGCCGCCGACCTCACCTTGACTTCCTCCGTCCCCGGGCCGCCGACCGCATCTATGATCGGGTGAAGTCCTTCGTCGCTCCGTCGATCGCTGGAACGCAGGTGAGCACGGGTGTTGATGAGCAGATGAGGGCTGGCTGGCGTAAGTGGATAGCTATTGTTTTTAGCATAGCTCTGTCGAGGTCCCGTAGCTAAGTTAGCTTTAATGGCGTCGTTAGCAACAGCATTGTTAAGCTTCGCCAGGCTGGAAAGCATTAACCGTGTAGTTACATGTCCATGGTTTAATAGTATTGTTGATTTTCTGTCTATCCTTCCAGTCAGGGGTTTATTTATTTTGTTTCTATGTGCATTTAAGCCCGATGCTATCACGTTAGCTCCGTAGCTAAAGTGCTTTGCCGATGTATTGTCGTGGAGATAAAAGTCACTGTGAATGTCCATTTCGCGTTCTCGACTCTCATTTTCAAGAGGATATAGTATCCGGGGTGGTTTAAAATACAAATCCGTGATCCACAATAGAAAAAGGAGAACGTGTGGAATCCAATTAACCCTTGTACCTAAGTTACGGTCAGAGCGAAAAAAAGATACGTCCTGCACTGCACTCTAGTCCTTCACTCTCACGTTCCTCATCCACAAATCTTTCATCCTCGCTCAAATTAATGGGGTAATTGTCGCTTTCTCGGTCCGAATTGCTCAGAAATGTTGAGTTAAAATAGCTCACATAAGGGGTTTGTCCTTTTCTGTACCAGCAGTTGGGTTAAAATTGGGTTATTTTTTAGTGTGTAATATTCTGTAAAATACTTTGAATTGCCTTGTGTACAAATTGATGCTAAAAATATGTATTTGCTTACAGTATGGTTCTAATACCGCTCTGTGACTGAGTGTAAGGAACATACATACAGTATTTTCTTTGTGTACATAAAAACTGTGCAGTCCCCCACAGATATTTGAATCAGCAGATAATAGGAGGTGACGGACAGAGAGGAGGAGTCACTCAGATTTGGGTGAATTTTGAGAGGGGTGTGAAGAACTTGGGACGGGGGGGGGGTTTGTGCATCATGTTTAGGAGAATTGATGTGTGAACTCAGCAGGAGGTCGCACGCCCCTGAGGACAGGTCTCCGCGTGGCGCAACCCAGGGGTGGCACAAAGACAGCGAGCCACATGGAGCCGACGTGATGGTAACCGTGGCGGGCATCAGCGTCGCCTTTTCTCATCGCTGTGTCCTTGTCGAAATGCCAGATTTTTGGGGTGGGGTGGGAATGTTTTTTTTGAAGCTCGTGGGTGGGCGAGTGGGTAGTGTAGTTAGTGTAAGCCGGTGATAATCCCACATGGCGCAGGCAAAAGCCTCAGGTGTTTGGTTTTTTTTCTGTTTTTTCTTTATTGGGGGCGGGAGAGCGGTGGCAGCTCTGTGTCATGGCTCGCCAGGGCTGATGTGTCAGCTGGGTGTTCCCCCAAATCAGCCCCATCCTACACCAGGACAGCCTTCAACCGCAATGCACCGCTCAAGATGACATATGCTGAGGGCAGAGACAGTCTTCGTGTATGTACGCCTTTGTCACTTCACACAAGAAACACACATCCACACGCACTCTCTCCTACCATGAAACCATGGAGATGTGTGTAAGGCATCTGGCCGCCTGCCTGTCAGTGCATGTTTAGGAGAATATAGCGCACGCGAATGAAAGAACCTGGTTGTGTCAGGACCCAGTCCGATGGTGGCGGGGGTCCTACCGATGTTGACGCAAGCCAGACATCTTTATTTAAAACCGATGTGGAAAAAAGTAGCCTCTTACTTCACACACTCCTGTGGTTTAGGCTATATAGAGTGAGATGGCGCAGCAAAAATTTTCACCGCTTATTAGCGCAGCACCCTTTACCCACAAGACAGACTAAAAAAAAACCGCATGAGAACATTTCTTAAAAAGACACACCTTAATTATTAATCATGCGGCATCCTCTTCCCTCATGAAACTTAAAGGCCTACTGAAACCCACTACTACCGACCACGCAGTCTGATAGTTTATATATCAATGATGAAATCTTAACATTGCAACACATGCCAGATTAGTAAAGTTCAATTTTAAATTTCCCGCAAAATATTCCGCTGAAAACGTCTCGGTATGATGACGTTTGCGCGTGACGTCACGGATTGTGCGGAAGTATTGGGACACCATTGTGGCCAGCTATTAAGTCGTCTGTTTTCATCGCAAAATTCCACAGTATTCTGGACATCTGTGTTGGTGAATCTTTTGCAATTTGTTTAATGAACAATGAAGACAGCAAAGAAGAAAGCTGTAGGTGGGATAGGTGTATTAGCGGCTGGCTACAGCAACACAACCAGGAGGACTTTGAGTTGGATAGCAGACGCGCTACCGTGAGTACAGCTTTGGTTTCCAAACATTTGATCGCTTGCCCGTACGTGCGTGCCGCTATGTGCATGTCACATACGTAACTTTGGGGAAATATATGTGCTGTATGAACTTTACGGAGGTGAACGATACTTTGGGCTGTGGGATTGAGTGTGTTGTGCGGGTGTTTGAGTTGTATAGGCGGGTTATATGGACGGGAGGGGGGAGGTGTTTGTTATGCGGATTAATTTGTGGCATATTAAACATAAGCCTGGTTGTGTTGTGGCTAATAGAGTATATATATGTCTTGTGTTTATTTACTGTTTTAGTCATTCCCAGCTGAATATCAGGTCCCACCCGCCTCTCACAGCATCTTCCCTATCTGAATCGCTTCCACTGCCCTCTAATCCTTCACTCTCACTTTCCTCATCCACAAATCTTTCATCCTCGCTCAAATTAATGGGGAAATTGTCGCTTTCTCGGTCCGAATCACTCTAGCTGCTGCTGGCCATGATTGTAAACAATGTGCAGATGTGAGGCGCTCCACAACCTGTGACGTCACGCTACTTCCGGTACAGGCAAGGTTTTTTTATCAGCGACCAAAAGTTGCGAACTTTATCGTCGATGTTCTCTACTAAATCCTTTCAGCAAAAATATGGCAATGTCGCGAAATGATCAAGTATGGCACATAGAATGGACCTGCTACCCCTTTTAAAATATCATATACATTTCAGTAAGCCTTTAAAGGGCCCCTTTAATGCTGACAACGTTGACACTTATTTCATTGTTCTGGAGCAAAAAATTATGTGCAGGTAAAATTTCCACCAAAATAGAAAACAAGTCTAAAAATAACTAATGTGTCTAATGAGTTTCAGGACATTTTGGAACGCATACTTTTGGCTCCAAAATGGCGGCTGGCTTGCATCAGCCTGCCGATGTCACCCTGCTGAGGCCTATGAGGGGCCGTTAGGGACATTATTCAGAATTACCTCTTACATACATTACTGAAATGCTCTCACATAAACAACTGAAATCTTTTTCTTTTATACACACTACTGAAACATTCTTATAAACACTATTGAAATCCTCTTACATATACTACTGAAATGCTCTCACATAAACAACTGAAATCTTTTTCTCTCACACACCCTACTGAAACACTCTTATAAACACTACTGAAATGCTCTTACATACACTACTGAAACACTCTTATAAACAATACTGAAACACTCTTATAAACACTACTGAAACACTCTTATAAACACTACTGAAATGCTCTTACATATACTACTGAAACACTCTTATAAACACTACTGAAATACTATTACATAGACTACTGACACACTCTTGTAAACACTACTGAAACACTCTTATAAACACTACTGAAACACTCTTATAAACACTACTGAAACACTCTTATAAACACTACTGAAACAGTCTTATAAACACTACTGAAACACTGTTATAAACACTACTGAAACACTCTTATAAACACTACTGAAACACTGTTATAAACACTACTGAAACACTCTTATAAACACTACTGAAATGCTCTTACATATACTACTGAAATGCTCTCACATAAACAACTGAAATCTTTTTCTCTCACACACCCTACTGAAACACTCTTATAAACACTACTGAAATGCTCTTACATACACTACTGAAACACTCTTATAAACAATACTGAAACACTCTTATAAACACTACTGAAACACTCTTATAAACACTACTGAAATGCTCTTACATATACTACTGAAACACTCTTATAAACACTACTGAAATACTCTTACATAGACTACTGACACACTCTTGTAAACACTACTGAAACACTCTTATAAACACTACTGAAACACTCTTATAAACACTACTGAAACACTCTTATAAACACTACTGAAACAGTCTTATAAACACTACTGAAACACTGTTATAAACACTACTGAAACATTCTTACATACACTACTGAAACACTCTTATAAACACTACTGAAATGTTTTTGTCTCACGCACACACACACACACCTGGAATTATTTTTCACTAGTATGTATAAACGGATTTCACCTGTGTGTGTGTGTGCTTTTTACACGTGCATGTGAGAGACAACAATTTCAGTAGTATGTGTGCAAAGATTTCAGTTATGTGTATGAGCGCATCTTACCATTGTGTATACGAGCATTTTACCACTGTGTGTAAGAACATCTTAGTAGTGTGTGTAAGAGCATCTTACCACTATGTGTAAGAGCATCTTACCATTGTGTATACGAGCATTTTACCACTATGTGTAAGAGCATCTTAGTAGTGTGTGTAAGAGCATCTTACCACTATGTGTAAGAGCATCTTACCATTGTGTATACGAGCATTTTACCACTATGTGTAAGAATATCTTAGTAGTGTGTGTAAGAGCATCTTACCATTGTGTATACGAGCATTTTACCACTATGTGTAAGAGCATCTTAGTAGTGTGTGTGAGCGATGTTGCATTCCGGTTCCGGTATAATCCCCGCCCCTTTTCAGACAAGTTTATTTTTATTTTTTTTAAAGCCAAGTTGTGGACAAAATGTCTGCCGACAAGTAGCTTAACCGAGGCGGGAGCTCCACTTCATAATTTGAGGGCTTCAGCGGAGAATATAAGAAGACTTTCAATGCAACAATCATATTGTCTACAAATGCGTTTCCCTGTATGACGTATATTGTCTTAGCTGTTTTCATGTGATCTGATTGTTACATTCTTATTTCAGAGTCACCACACAGCTGCATGACCATTTCAACAAGGACGGAATAAACAACCTCTGGATTCATGGAACTTCTCTGCACACAAATATATTAATTGGAATATTCGATAAATTTCACATAGAAACATTGTGAATATTATTTTCAACAGTGTGTTGAAAACAACCTTTTTTGGCTCAGAAAGGTTCCTTATGTCTCATTATTCATATCCTTTCAATACTTGTCGGTGTGTAATTCCAGACATAGATGTAAACATTAATGAGACAACAATGAACATTTTTCAACAAGTGAACCCACTTGAAAATGATGGCAACTATGGAACAGACATTTTCACTTCAATTCTGCACTTTATTCAGTGGAACACCATGGGAATAATAAGGTTTGTTAAAATGTTTTCTTCACTTGTGCAGTGTATTCTGCAAATTAACATTTTGTTTAAACATTTTGTAAAAAATAAATGAATAAGGAACCTGTTATACAGACCTGTATGAAGTTGCCCACTTTATTATTGCAAATATCAGAATAACACCGCAATACGTTTGTGCTTTGAACATTTATGTTTCTACAAGAAGCATTGAAAAGTATATAAATAATAAGGCATAGGGAACCTTTTTTGAGAAAAAAAAAAAAAGATATTTAATATGTTTATGTGAAATGTATTGAATCTTCCAATTAATATATTTGTGTGCAGAGAAGTTCCATGAATCCAGAGGTTGTTTATTCCGTCCTTGTTGAAATGGTCATGCAGCTGTGTGGTGACTCTGAAATAAGAATGTAACAATCAGATCACATGAAAACAGCTAAGACAATATACGTCATACAGGGAAACGCATTTGTAGACAATATGATTTGCCTAAAAATAAACTTGTCTGAAAAGGGGCGGGGATTATACCGGAACCGGAATGCAACATCGCTCACACACACTAGTAAGATGCTCTTACACACAGTGGTAAAATGCTCGTATACACAATGGTAAGATGCGCTCATACACATAACTGAAATCTTTGCAAACATACTACTGAAATTGTTGTCCCTTACACACACGTGTAAAAAGCACACACACACACAGGTGAAATCCGTTTATACATACAAGTGAAAAATAATTCCAGGTGTGTGTGTGTGCGTGAGACAAAAACATTTCAGTAGTGTTTATGAGAGTGTTCCAGTAGTGTATGTAAGAATGTTTCAGTAGTGTTTATAAGAGTGTTTCAGTAGTGTTTATAAGAGTGTTTCAGTAGTGTATGTAAGAATGTTTCAGTAGTGTTTATAAGAGTGTTTCAGTTGTGTTTATAAGAGTGTTTCAGTAGTGTTTATAAGAGTGTTTCAGTAGTGTATGTAAGAGCATTTCAGTAGTGTTTATAAGAGCATTTCAGTAGTGTTTATAAGAGTGTTTCAGTAGTGTTTATAAGAGTGTTTCAGTAGTGTTTATAAGAGTTTTTCAGTAGTGTTTATAAGAGCATTTCAGTAGTGTTTATAAGAGTGTTTCAGTAGTGTTTATAAGAGCATTTCAGTAGTGTATGTAAGAGCATTTCAGTAGTGTTTATAAGAGTATTTCAGTAGTGTTTATAAGAGTATTTCAGTAGTGTTTATAAGAGCGTTTCAGTTGTGTTTATAAGAGCATTTCAGTAGTGTATGTAAGAGCATTTCAGTCGTGTTTATAAGAGTGTTTCAGTAGTGTTTATAAGAGTGTTTCAGTAGTATATGTAAGAGCATTTCAGTAGTGTTTATAAGAGTGTTTCAGTAGGGTGTGTGAGAGAAAAAGATTTCAGTTGTTTATGTGAGAGCATTTCAGTAGTGTATGTAAGAGCATTTCAGTAGTGTTTATAAGAGTGTTTCAGTAGTGTTTATAAGAGCGTTTCAGTAGTGTTTATAAGAGCGTTTCAGTAGTGTTTATAAGAGCATTTCAGTAGTGTATGTAAGAGCATTTCAGTAGTGTTTATAAGAGTATTTCAGTAGTGTTTATAAGAGCGTTTCAGTAATGTTTATAAGAGCATTTCAGTAGTGTTTATAAGAGTGTTTCAGTAGTGTTTATAAGAGTGTTTCAGTAGTATATGTAAGAGCATTTCAGTAGTGTTTATAAGAGTGTTTCAGTAGGGTGTGTGAGTGAAAAAGATTTCAGTTGTTTATGTGAGAGCATTTCAGTAGTGTATGTAAGAGCATTTCAGTAGTGTTTATAAGAGTGTTTCAGTAGTGTGTATAAAAGAAAAAGATTTCAGTTGTTTATGTGAGAGCATTTCAGTAGTGTATGTAAGAGCATTTCAGTATTGTTTATAAGAGTGTTTCAGTAGTGTGTATAAAAGAAAAAGATTTCAGTTGTTTATGTGAGAGCATTTCAGTAATGTATGTAAGAGGTAATTCTGAATAATGTCCCTAACGGCCCCTCATAGAGGCCACCCTTATTGCGTACACTCAAAGTTTGATATAACGCGACCCAATATAACTAGAGATGTCCGATAATAGCTTTTTTGCCAATATCCGATATTCCGATATTGTCCGACTCTTAATTACCGATTCCGATATCAACCGATACCGATATAAACAGTCGTGGAATTAACACATTACTATGCCTAATATTTGTTGTGATGCCATGCTGGATGCATTAAACAATGTAACAAGGTTTTCCAAAATAAAATTACTCAAGTTATGGAAAAAAGTGCCAACATGGCACTGCCATATTTATTATTGAAGTCACAAAGTGCATTATTTTTTTTAACATGCCTCAAAACAGCAGGTTGGAATTTTGGACATGCTCTCCCTGAGAGAGCATGAGGAGGTTGAGCTGGGCGGGGTTGAGGTGGGGGGGTAGGGGATAGCGGGGGGTGTATATTGTAGTGTCCCGGAAGAGTTAGTGCTGCAAGGGGTTCTGGGTATTTGTTCTGTCGTGTTTATGTTGTGTTACGGTGCGGATGTTCTCCCGAAATGTGTTTGTCATTCTTGTCTGGTGTGGGTTCACAGTGTGGCGCATATTTGTAACAGTGTTAAAGTTGTTTATACGGCTACCCTCAGTGTGACCTGTATGGCTGTTGACCAAGTATGCCTTGCATTCACTTATATGTGTGAAAAGCCGTAGATATTATGTGACTGGGCCGGCACGCAAAGGAAGTGCCTTTAAAGTTTATTGGCGCTCTGTACTTCTCCCTACGTGTACACAGCGGCGTTTTAAAAAGTCATAAATTTGACTTTATGAAACCGATACCGATCATTTTGAAACCGATACCGATAATTTCCGATATTATATTTTAAAGCATTTATCGGTTGATAATATCGGCAGTCCGATATTATCGGACATCCCTAAATATAACAGTATATAACACAATCGTGCAATGGACCCCAGATTTCTGCCTGTTTACATGGCAATGTGGTGACCAGTAGACTGGCGTGTAGGACCATACGAGGAAAGTATGGACCTCTCCAGCCAAATTGACTCATGCAAAATGCAATGGACCAAATGAGAGAAGTGTAATTTGCGACGATCATTTTAATGATTCTGACTTTGAAAGGTTTTGGTCGGAGTTTGGATGAATTTTTTATTTTTTTAAACAATGTAAAAGACTCAAGCCAAATGCGATCTCGAAAATCAGGAGCACCCTCGAAGACTGAGTCAAAACCTGTGGGAAAATGGAGAAAGAAGACAAAAAGAAAAAAAGCCACTATCTGTCATGATCCGTGGCCGGATCATGTTTTGTTTAGTTATGTTCTGTTAGTTTCGGACTCCCTGAGTTCCTGTTTTGTGCACTTCTGGGTTTGTTTTGGTTACCATGGGTACTAATTGGTTTCACCTGCCTCTAATTAGTGTTCAGCACGTTCACCAGATGCCGAGCACTAATCAGAGAGCTATTTATTCATGTTGCTTGCCACACTCGGCCTGGCGTCATTGTTTGCTGCAAGCAACCGTTACGTTGAGTACTTCTATGTTTCTTGTTTCAAGTTCATGTGCTAAGCTTCGCCATAGCTACCATGCTATCGGAACGCTTTTCTGTATTCTTGTGTTTTGCATGATTTATGGACAATAAATCATCTCCTACCTCACGCTTTCGTCCAGAGTTGTCCCTGGCAGTAAGCTCTTGTAAACCCCGCCGTGACACAATCGTGCAATTTTCCATCCTCTTCTACTGATGTTTTCCTCAAGATACTTGAGGGAATACTGAAAGAGCATGAGGAAACACAGGCTGTGGTTTTGAAGGTAGAGGAGATGACGGGAATCCAAAAATTCTTATTGTAATATGTTATTTTTGTTTTTTGCTCAGTTAACCATCAGTTCTGAAGTAATCATGGACCAATTAAAATTGTACAAAACAATAGACTTAGACTTAGACTTCCTTTTTATTGTCATTCAAATTTGAACTTTACAGTACAGATAAGAACAACATTTCATTGCATTAGCTCATGGTAGTGCAGGATAAAAAAAAGCAATAAGGTGCAGATATAAATAAATAGATTACTGTACAGATACATATATTGCACTTTTTTTTCATATGCATCCATGTTTATGGATGTATGTTATATTGTCTTTATATTCCAGCCACTTAAGCAATTTTTGGGGGGAATTGAGGGGATTATTATGATGCGTTCAAGAGTCTTACGGCCTTAGGGAAGAAGCTGTTACAGAACCCGAAGGCTCTGCTTCGGAGGCTGCGGAACCTCTTTCTAGAGTCCAGCAGGGAAAACAGTCCTTGGTGGGGGTGGGAGGAGTCTCTGCATAGTGTCGCATTATTTTATCCACACTGTCTATGTGGGGAAAATGGACTCCAGTTTTGTAGAAGAAGTCACACCAAAAGGGGCCAGTATTTAGAGCAGTTGTGTCCAAAGTGCGGCCCGGGGGCCATTTGTGGCCCACAGGTCATTTTTTAACAGCCCCACGGCACATTTGAAAAATACGATTGGAAAAAAATTAAAAACATAATAAGTGGTATAAAAGAGCAAACAGGTGAAATGTAACAAGAAAATGTTGCAATGTTTACTCTTAATAACACAAAGCTGCCATGCAGGCTGTTTCTTTCTTTAAAAAATAATAATGAATCAAAATCAATGTCATTATGAATTATTGACCTATTCAAGGCTCCAATGACGTCACATTTGAGATATTTTTGGGGAAAATGTTGCATATTTTGTGTTTGCCATATAAAAAACTGAGCTGTTTTTTTAAAAGGGCCTAAAACGAACAAACGAAAAACATAAACAACAATAAAACGTATAATTGACGGATAGATCTGAAGTTGATCTCGAGATTATTGTATTAAAAATAAACAGTAAAAAAAAAAATTGAATTTATTTTTTAACACTATAATTATTTGGATCCCCAATAATTTTAGTGTGATTTGTTTTTAAGTGTCATTGCTCAAAAAAATAATAATGAATTAAAATCAATGTTGTTATGAGTTATTGACCTTTTTAAGGCTCCAATTCTTATATAATCTCAAATATTCCACTTAAAAATTTTATCGTGTGAAAATATTGCATATTTTGTATTTTTTTCCATAAAAAAACAGGGTTTTCTTTGACAAAAAGAGCATACAACTTAAATCTTTAAAACCGTTATATTGACAGATAGACCTAATGTTGATCTGGAGATTTAAAACTTGAATAATAATAAAAATAATACTATTGAATAATGACACATTTTTAATATTTTTTTGACCAAAACCCTTTGAGGTCCCCGGGATCAAGCCTTAGTGGAGGCCTAAATGTATATATTTTATACATATATTGTATATGGACACCCCTGATTTAGAGTCTAGCATATAGTCCAAGGACAGTTAGTTATCTACCAAACATTTGAAAACTTGATATTATAATTTTCAGGAGCAAAAATACACAAAGAGATGGTGTTAGGGAAATGTCTGTTATCTGGACGTTATGGGTCTTATAATTGATCTTACCAAGACATTTTGAGGAAGGGCCTTTCTTTTGTAGCATGGTCACCGAGCATGGTTCACAGAGGCGATGTGGAAAAACAAAAGAGCCCTGACCTGAACCCCATTAGACAGCTTTGTATGCTCGTTTCTTGGGTTCAATCCAATGTCAGTGTCTACTGACTTCAAAAATGTTCTTCAATGGAACGAATTCACACAAATTCCAAAATACTGTTTGTCTTCCCAAAAAAGGTGGAAATTGTTCTTCAGATTGTTTTGGCTTCCCGTAGGTGTAATGGCCAGTAACCCCAAGTGCTATGTAGACCACAGCGGATATCCAATGAAGTATCAGTGGATAGTTGACGCCAAATAGCAGCTCAGATCCTCTCTCAACACGTCCGCTCCTTTTATGACAGAACCACTGCTGATCACGCTGCCTCGGGCCTGTTGTGGCTGGATGCTGCCGCCCAAGTCTACATGTCATTGCGAGACAGGCTCTCCCTGACCTCTCTTGTGCTGGGGGGGCGGGGGGGGGGGGCCCTCCCAGCCCCAAGGAGGCCCCCCCCTTCCATCACATCCCTTCCAATTACTGACATCCTGCCGCCTTTGAACACACAGGAATCATCGTGAAGAATCGCAGAGGTCAGACTGCAGATGGAGAAGGGTAGAAACGACCGAGTATAAGTAGGAGGGAAAGAGGGAAAGAAGAGTGAAAAGCAATTCGTGTCATTGATGCTTCCACAGACCTTCTGCCGACCCGCCATCCTTTTTCAAGGCTTCTGACTGAACTTTAATCAGGAGCAACTGTTTCAACAGCAAAGACTAAGAGTCAGTTAGAGTTTGAAAAAAAATGGAAAAATAAACCACACCTCTGTGCTAATAAAACTGAGAAAAAGAAACAGGAATATTCCATGTGCCTCCTTAAAAGGTAAAGGAGGTTTGAAATATCAGATTTATGGAAAAATTCATGACGGGGTAATATGAAGTTTAAGAAATGTAATCTTAAACTGTACTTAAAGGCCTACTGAAATGAAATTTTTTTATTTAAACGGGGATAGCAGATCCATTCTATGTGTCATACTTGATCATTTCGCGATATTGCCATATTTTTGCTGAATGGATTTAGAAGAAAACATCGACGATAAAGTTTGCAACTTTTGGTCGCTGATAAAAAAAGCCTTGCCTGTACCGGAAGTAGCGTGACGTCACAGGTTGAAAGGCTCCTCACATTTCCCCATTGTTTACACCAGCAGCGAGAGCGATTCGGACCGAGAAAGCGACGATTACCCCATTAATTTGAGCCAGGATGAAAGATTCGTGGATGAGGAATGTGAGAGTGAAGGACTAGAGTGCAGTGCAGGATGCATCTTTTTTCGCTCTGACCGTAACTTAGGTACAAGCTGGCTCATTGGATTCCACACTCTCTCCTTTTTCTATTGTGGATCACGGATTTGTATTTTAAACCACCTCGGATACTATATCCTCTTGAAAATGAGAGTCGAGAACGCGAAATGGACATTCACAGTGACTTTTATGTCCACGACAATACATCGGCGAAGCACTTTAGCTACGGAGCTAACGTGATAGCATCGGGCTTAACTGCAGATAGAAACAAAAGAAATAAACCCCTGACTGGAAGGATAGACAGAAAATCAACAATACTATTAAACCATGGACCTGTAAATACACGGTTAATGCTTTCCAGGCTGGTGAAGCTTAACAATGCTGTTGCTAACGACGCCATTGAAGCTAACTTAGCAACGGGACCTCACAGACCTATGCTAAAAACATTAGCTATCCACCTACGCCAGCCAGCCCTCATCTGCTCATCAACACCCGCGCTTCCGTTTCAACGATTGACGTCACGCGCACACGTCATCATACACAGACGTTTTCAACCGGAAGTTTAGCGGGAAATTTAAAATTGCACTTTATAATTTAACTCGGCCGTATTGGCATGTGTTGCAATGTTAAGATTTCATCATTGATATATAAACTATCAGACTGCGTGGTCGGTAGTAGTGGGTTTCAGTAGGCCTTTAAAAACAAACAAATACAGAATATGATGGAAGGTATCAAGCAAAAATGTATGTATTGACACAATACTGCAGCTATGTTTACCTGTGCAAAATTCCTCGAATCTTAAACGTGGTTGGTCGGAATTCCAAATCCACTGTTTGCAATCATAAACACTAAATAAATGGATCCCATCGTGCGTATTCATGCGCCAAGCATTTAATCAGATTAGACAATATGGGGCCTGATTTACTAAGATCCAAATACCATGTGCTAAATAGAGTGGGCGGTCTTCCCATCCGGCTGTGGGGAGTCACTGGGCCCCTCCGGGCAGGGCGTTCCGTCTTTCTGCCCATGTGGGGTGTGGTCTCTCGCTGCCTTTGGGGCTTTTGGGCTTTGGCCTTTTCCCACTCCAGACTAGGCCCCCTTAGGAGCCCAGTCTAGATTGTATTTTCTCACTCATTTTCTTCCCCAGCGTTTTACCTTTTTCTTATCTTTTACGGGGCGCCTCGTGGCGACCCGTCAGCGTTCCTGTTCTGTAACCCTGTGCACTGTTTGTTTGTCTAATCTTGAACGGGTTTGTGCTGAAAACATAGTTTCGTTGTACTTGTGCAATGACAATAAAGTCCTATCCTATCCTATCCTAGCTGTCCCCTGCTTCTCTTGTGTCTTGTCCTCTGCTGTGCGCATGAATTAAGCAGCTTTCACCATGCGCCAGGTGCATGTCTTCGGAGGTGGGAGGAAGCCGGTGTAACCGGAGGGAACCCCCGCAGTCACGGGGAGAACATGCAAACTCCACACAGAAAGACGCCAAGCACGGGAATCGAACTCAGGACCTTCGTATTGTGAGGCACATGCACTAACCCCATGTTTCCACCGTGCTGCCCCTCCAGCAGATATAAAATGAGAAAATTATATTTCTGAATAGACGATTGTGGGGAGGCGGGGCCGGAGGACCGACGGCGGGGCATGCTGTGCCGAAGCCCGCTCCAAGATGGAGGCGAGGAGGCGGGGACGGCGAGCAAGCGGCGAGCAAGCGGCGAGCAAGCGGCGAGCAAGCGGCGAGCAAGCGGCGAGCAAGCGGCGAGCAAGCGGCGAGCAAGCGGCGAGGCAATCGTGACCAGGTGCGGGGATCGCGCACCTGGTCACAATCGGTTGATGATCCCCTCGCGGTGTTTGAGAAGGCGGCAGCCGAGGACGACGGGGGGAAAGGAGGTGGGGAGCCAGGAGTGCTTGAAGAGCGGGAGATACCGTAAGGAGCAAAAGTGAAGCTGACGCGGAGCGAGAGAGGAGGAGAGCCAGAGACAGACGACGACGAGCGAGCGAAGAAGAGGAGCTGGAAAGCGACCGGAATTGAGGTTTTGTTTGCAAAAATAAAACAAACGTCCAACTGCTCAAGGATGTCTCTAATTGATGGTCCATGGAACCCACAAGACGGCACGAGTCTACCACATTTGGCGCTCCACGTTGGGCGCCAAATGTGGAATGTAACTTTTTGTCAAACACAGACCTGGTGTAAAGTGGAGCTAATACATTTTACTACAAGCAGTGATGAATACTTACTTCTTGAAAAAGTTTCTTATGTCCATTTTGCATCCGTTCACGTTCTTGTTCTGCAGTGCTGTGTGCTAATGTGCTTCGTACACCTGCAGGACCGCAAGTAAGGTCGCAGACAAAATGCGGACTGGATTTTGAGTGATGTGGGCATTTTCTATATGAACAAGTCCAAGGACCGCAAGCAAGGTCGCAGAGAAAATGCGGACTGGATTTTGAGTGATGTGGGCATTTTCTATATGAACAAGTCCAAGGACCGCAAGGAAGGTCGCAGAGAAAATGCGGACTGGATTTTGAGTGATGTGGGCATTTTCTATATGAACAAGTCCAAGGACCGCAAGCAAGGTCGCAGAGAAAATGCGGACTGGATTTTGAGTGATGTGGGAATTTTCTATATGAACAAGTGGAATGGATTGGATACCGACGCACTAAAGGGGATCTCTACCTTACGCTATGAAGTGAGGGGAAACTGAGTGAACAATGACAGGTTATATGATTATTTATTTAAACTCATATTCGGGCCACTTTATAAGGAATATGTCGGCATGTATTTGTAAAAAAAAAAAAAAAAAGATTTTTTTTTTTTTTTTTTTAACACCAAATTATTTAGGAGGGCTTAAGAATATTTTAGGGGGGCTTAAGCCCCCCTAAAATAGGCCTAACAACGCCAATGGTGACAAGGATACGATGAATGGAGCTACAGTACCATTGCCTTCTTTCTCACTGCCATTTCTGCACAACTGTCAGTTTGCACGTCCTCTCAACACGTACTAAAGGTAGACGCAAAACAGCGGTCGCAGAATAGTTTTAGTCTTGATTAGAGATGTCCGATAATGCCTTTTTTTGCCGATATCCGATATTCCGATATTGTCCAACTCTTAATTACCGATTCCGATATCAACCGATACCAATATATACAGTCGTGGAATTAACGCATTATTATGCCTAATTTTGTTGCGATGCCCCGCTGGATGCATTAAACAATGAAACTTTACCATGAATTGATTAACGTGGACCCCGACTTAAACAAGTTGAAAAACGTATTCGGGTGTTACCATTTAGTGGTCAATTGTACGGAATATGTACTGTACTGTGCAATCTACTAATACAAGTTTCAATCAATCAATCAAAAACAAGGTTTTCCAAAATAAGAGAACAACTTCAACTCCAGGTATGGAAAAAAGTGCCAACATGGCACTGCCACATTTATTATTGAAGTCACAAAGTGCATTCTTTTTTTTAACATGCCTCAAAACAGCAGCTTGGAATTTGGGACATGCTCTCCCTGAGATAATCCTAATACCCGCTACAACTATGGGAAATACTATACTTTGACTTTCACAAAGTGCATTATTTTATTAATTTTTTTAAACATGCCTCAAAACAACAGCTACAAAAACAATGAAGGCACACAGCTTCAGTCCAGAGTATACTAGAGCATACTTGCCAACCTTGAGACCTCCGAATTCGGGAGATGAGGGGGGGTTGGGGGGGTTGGGGTTTGGTGGTAGCGGTGGTGTATATTGTAGCGTCCCGGAAGAGTTAGTGCTGCAAGGGGTTCTGGGTATTTGTTCTGTTGTGTTTATGTTGTGTTACGGTGCGGATGTTCTCCCGAAATGTGTTTGTCATTCTTGTTTGGTGTGGGTTCACAGTGTGGCGCATCTTTGTAATAGTGTTAAAGTTGTTAATACGGCCACCCTCAGTGTGACCTGTATGGCTGTTGACCAAGTACGCCTTGCATTCACTTATGTGTGTGTAAATGCCGCATATATTATGTGACTGGGCCGAGGAAAAGTTGAGTGACGACAGGTTGTAGCGGACACTAAAGGCAGTGCCTTTAAGGCATGCCCCCAATATTGTTGTCCGGGTGGAAATTCGGGAGAATGGTTGCCCCGGGAGATTTTCGGGAGGGGCACTGAAATTCAGGACTCTCCCGGGAAAATCATGAGGGTTGGCAAGTATGCCCTATGTCCGTGTTTTACTGGATATGTACCGCTCCGTACAGCGGCGTTTTAAAAAGTCATTCATTTTACTTTTTGAAACTGTTACCGATCATTTCTGATATTACATTTTAAAGCATTTATCGGCCGATAATATAATACTATCTCTAGTCTTGATAAATCACACTGCATGTGCTAAATAATTATATTTGCATGTTCTCCTCCCAGTGTTTTGGGCGTTCTGATGATCAGCATATACTCTGCATATTCATAAAGACAAACACACTAAATAGATTGCAGTCCTTATTCTGCTCACTGAAAAGACACAATCCTCTGTGCACAAGCTTAGTAGATCAGCTTTGCGTGTGCTATCAAGTTTGCACGTTTTAGTACACTCAAACCGTTACTAGATCAGGCACATTGGTTTTTTTTTCCCCGGAAATATTAGAAGACAAAACTACTTTTGCCTATGTTGTACAAGCTGTGTACAACCTGTTTGTTCACAGCTCATTCGCCCTTTGTACTCACGTTTAGTTTTCCTCCACTCTAGCCCAGTGTCTGTTTATGTATGGTTATATACATCTTTGTAGTAGGACGCCTTCAAACTTTTTATTTAATTTGGTCGATGGTTCTGTGAATTCTAGCTTCCTGTAGTTTTTCACTAACTTGTTTTTACAACTCAGTGTTTTCCTAACCTTTCAACACGTTCAACAATCCTGAGTTCTCATTGGGCCCTATTCTCTCATTTGCGCTTCAGTGGTTTTTGACGCACTTGAAGACGCACTTATTCGTATTCTCCCATCCAGTTTGCGTACACGCCTACCCAGGGTACTGAGGCAGAAGTGCCCAATGGACTTTGCCATGACGTCTGTATTTCTTAGTTGCGTGGAAAATTGTGGCGCATGGAGTTTTACCAACATGTGTGAATGTCATTGAAATCTATGAAAAAGATAATACTTCAAATTTGAAATGGCCGTATCCATCCAGGCATTACATGTCACGTGACCATGTGTCGCCACGGTGCTGTACTGTGCGTATGCATGCTACAACAGCTTCTTCTTCCTTGCTGGATGTAAATAATAATTTGTAGATGAAAAGTGTTTTACTTAATTGTTATTATAACCGCCCTGCTGTTATTTGTGGTGTCAAGAGTTCTGTGTAGTACAAATGTTTTTGAAGTTGTGACTCGACAAAGGGGCTTAGTGGACGTGTGTGTGTGTGTGTGTGTGTGTGTGTGTGTGTGTGTGTGTGTGTGTGTGTGTGTGTGTGTGTGTGTGTGTGTGTGTGTGTGTGTGTGTGTGTGTGTGTGTGTGTGTGTGTGTGTGTGTGTGTGTGTGTGTGTGTGTGCTCGTGCAGAAGAGTTCGATACTAACTGTCCAAAAATGAATGGAATCAATTAATAGACGCTACTTCATATGTGTATTTTCTAATAGATAGTTACAGAATTCAATGGTCCAGATTCATTGAACGTCCATTAGTACCAGGATGTCCAAACATGGCCGATGTACGTCCAGTCCCCCTCTACTGTGGTCACACACTCACAATACAACAATGGGCCTTTTGATTCTTGATAGGTAATTCAGAGTGGCAACTAGGGGTGTCTAAAATATGTGTTTTTAATAAATCGCAATTCGTATTTGTAAGGATTTTATTTTTTTATTTTTATTTTTAATCCGTCCTGTCCAGTCACTCATGCGAATCATACTGTTGATGTATTTTCTTCCAATTGGACCGTATCAAATTAAAATCTTCCGATCGACGTGTTTATATGTAACATTTTTAATCTGATCGGGCCTTTATTCGGATCATTTGTGTCCATGTAAACATGGCTATTAATAAGAGGCACATAGGATATAACATGCTTTCTATCAAGACAAGTCACTGATGAATGAATGACTGTGTTGAAGAATGGAATGGCAGGGGGGCCTGGTTCCATATTAGTGTTGATGTAGATGGCGGCATATGAGACGGGTTGGTGCGCCTGGCAAGGGACCAGTGCCCTTAAACCCAAATTAGCCTTTCACAACCCATATCCCCCTGGCACAATGAAAATGTAACATGCACACACTAACAAATGCACGACTACATAAACACACATTCTGTGTATAATAAAGCAAAGAAGAACAAAAAAAACCTCGGATGACCTCAGTTTTCCAAACTGGGCTGAACACGGCCACGCCAAAAATCCCTCCAAGGCCTCCCTTTCAGACTGTGAGCACTGTGCTGCTGAGTAGCCATATCAAGGGTTATTAAAGGGTCATAGCAGGCTGCTATGAGAATCCAGCAAATCCCTGCAATTCAAGCGTAGGAAATGTGCATTGCATTTGTGGCGATGGCATTACGTCAAACATTTTCTTGGGGGGGGTGTCTCTGCTCCAGTGAAGAATGTATGAAACTTCACTTTAAATAATGGAATTAGTGACTGCGGCAAATGGGTTTGATATTTTCCAATTCATCTTAGGGAAAAAAATGTGTGTTTGTGCTTGTGTGTGTGTATGTGTGTGTGAACTTACCCATGTGTGACTTTTAAAGGGTGTTGAAAACTATTAGCCTTCTGCAGAGAGGCAGTGCGCCGGGAATGAGTGATGAATTATTGAAGTGGCTCTTTGGTGTGAATGAAGTGTTGAAAATGTCCATTGCCACGGAGCACTCTGACATTCCTTGCAAGTAGCTTAGCGTTAAAGGCCTACTGAAACCCACTACTACCGACCACGCAGTCTGATAGTTTATATATCAATGATGAAATCTTAACATTGCAACACATGCCAATACGGCCGGGTTAACTTATAAAGTGCAATTTTAAATTTCCCGCGAAACTTCCGGTTGAAAACGTTTATGTATGATGACGTATGCGCGTGACGTCAATGGTTGAAACGGAAGTATTCGGACACCATTGTATCCAATACAAAAAGCTCTGTTTTCATCGCAAAATTCCACAGTATTCTGGACATCTGTGTTGGTGAATCTTTTGCAATTTGTTCAATGAACAATGAAGACTGCAAAGAAGAAAGCTGTAGGTGGGATCGGTGTATTAGCGGCTGGCTGCAGCAACACAACCAGGAGGACTTTGATTTGGATAGCAGACGCGCTATCCGACGCTAGCCGCCGACCGCATCGATGATCGGGTGAAGTCTTTCGTCGCTCCGTCGATCGCTGGAACGCAGGTGAGCACGGGTGTTGATGAGCAGATGAGGGCTGGCTGGCGTAGGTGGATAGCTACAGTTTTTAGCATAGCTCTGTGAGGTCCCGTAGCTAAGTTAGCTTCAATGGCGTTGTTAGCAACAGCATTGTTAAGCTTCGCCAGGCTGGAAAGCATTAACCGTGTAGTTACAGGTCCATGGTTTAATAGTATTGTTGATTTTCTGTCTATCCTTCCAGTCAGGGGTTTATTTATTTTGTTTCTATCTGCAGTTAAGCCCGATGCTATCACGTTAGCTCCGTAGCTAAAGTGCTTCGCCGATGTATTTTCGTGGGGATAAAAGTCACTGTGAATGTCCATTTCGCGTTCTCGACTCTCATTTTCAAGAGGATATAGTATCCGAGGTGGTTTAAAATACAAATCCGTGATCCACAATAGAAAAAGGAGAAAGTGTGGAATCCAATGAAACCTTGTACCTAAGTTACGGTCAGAGCGAACAAAGATACGTCCTGCACTGCACTCTAGTCCTTCACTCTCACGTTCCTCATCCACGAATCTTTCATCCTCGCTCAAATTAATGGGGTAATCGTCGCTTTCTCTGTCCGAATCGCTCTCGCCGCCGGTGTAAACAATGGGGAAATGTGAGGAGCCTTTCAACCTGTGACGTCACGCTACTTCCGGTACAGGCAAGGCTTTTTTATCAGCGACCAAAACTTTATCGTCGATGTTCTCTACTAAATCCTTTCAGCAAAAATATGGCGATATCGCGAAATGATCAAGTATGACACATAGAATGGATCTGCTATCCCCGTTTAAATAAAAAAATGTCATTTCAGTAGGCCTTTAAAATGTCGGTGCACACTGCTACTGTCCGTCCGCCTCTTTTCTTTGCACCGTCAGCAAAATTTGAAAAAATAAATAAAAATAGGAGCTTGACGAAGTTTATTATTAAACCATACTTTCTGTTTTACCTGTCAAAACATTTCACTTACATCTATGAATGTTTCTACTTCCTCTTTCCGTCTTTGTTCTTTCCCTCTCATCCCCAGCTCACCTCCAACATCCTCAGAATTTCCTCTTGCTGGAGCACGTCTACTGATCAGTCGCACTTTCAAGTTCTCCCTGGTTTAAAAGAGCCACCGCCTTTGGGGTGAGAATAAAGACGAATGCTTTTGGACAGCAAGGCCTCTGCTGCACGTAACATCCCCGCAGCACCAGCGGAGGGTGGGGGGGCAAAAGAGCAGAAAGAACAGCGTGGTTGGGACGCTCTCAAATAGACATCGCACATGAACGTCACCTCACTATAACCACCGGGGAGGCCCATACAGAAGGGTAATATTCGGCCATTGGCATGAGGGGAGTTACTAGGATACGGAGGACCGGGTGAGTCCAGAGCTGGTGTATTTTCTCAGATGGTGCTCACTGACAATCTGAAGCTATATTTACACTGCATGTGTAAAAGCTCCACTTTGATTGTGTGCCTTTATCCCATGTTACGCCTATACTGGCTCACTTGCACTGGCTTCCTGTGCACTTAAGATGCGACTTTAAGGTTTTACTACATACGTATAAAATACTACACGGTTTAGCTCCAGCCTATCTCGCCGATTGTATTGTACAATATGTCCCGACAAGAAATCTGCGTTCAAAGAACTCCGGCTTATTAGTGATTCCCAGAGCCAAAAAAAAGTCTGCGGGCTATAGAGCGTTTTCTATTCGGGCTCCAGTACTCTGGAATGCCCTCCCGGTAACAGTTAGAGATGCTACCTCAGTAGAAGCATTTAAGTCCCATCTTAAAACTCATTTGTATAATCTAGCCTTTAAATAGACCCCCCTTTTTAGACCAGTTGATCTGCCGTTTCTTTTCTTCTCTCCTCTTCTCCCCTGTCCCTTGCGAGGGGGAGTTGCATAGGTCCGGTGGCCATGGATGAAGTGCTGGCTGTCCAGAGCCGGGACCCCGGGTGGACCACTAGCCTGTGCATCGGTTGGGGACATCTCTGCGCTGCTGACCCGTCTCCGCTCGGGATGGTTTCCTGTTGGCCCCGCTGTGGACTGGACTCCCGCTGATGTGTTGGATCCACTGTGGACTGGACTTTCACAATGTTATGTCAGACCCACTCGACATCCGTTGCTTTCGGTCTCCCCTAGAGGGGGGGGGGTTACCCACATATGCGGTCCTCTCCAAGGTTTCTCATAGTCATTCACCGACGTCCCACTGGGGTGAGTTTTTCCTTGCCCGTATGTGGGCTCTGTACCGAGGATGTCGTTGTGGCTTGTACAGCCCTTTGAGACACTTGTGATTTAGGGCTATATAAATAAACATTGATTGATTGATTGATGTTATCTACGTGATGTTTGAGGCCCTTTCTACACTAAGGTTATCCAGGGTAAATCCCACCTAACCTTATCCGTGTCCACACACACACAATGGTCGCTTAAGACCCCCTTCTCCCCTCCGTCAGCCAGCGCAATGCGAATTAGTGCGCACGCCCGGAAAAAATGCGCCATCATAGTCACCTCTGACCTGGAAGTGTATCCTTACCCTGTGTTTCAATGTAGACTATTGCTCCCTTTCTTTTACCAGTAAACCTTGCTTACCTCACCATCAGCAGCTGTTAGACTATTGTAGTGAATCACACCTGAGCCATCATACATTAATCATATCTTTAATAGACGTGTGAAAGTAAACAATGTGATAAAGAACATTTTACAACTGGTCAGGACACTGTGCTTGTAGGCGGTCCTACTTGACGGCCGCAACCACTTCATGGCCGCACAATAGTTATGGAGTACAGAACTAGACGTTAAGTAATCTCTCGACATACATCGCGGACAATAACTAGTAGTAGTCCGCTTTGCCAGTCCAAATGTATTCGCTGTTTTTCGTAGTCTGTCGTTGTCTCCCCTTTGACAAATGGACACAGTTTTTCACTAAATAGAATCACAGCTGACCTGGACATTCGACAGTTCTCTTGCCGTTCAGCTGACACAACACACTCGGTGACAAACATATCCCACCAGGCCTTATCCAAAACCCTCGCTTAACAGTCTATGTTGCCGTCTGAGATGTGTTGTATCCAAAATAGCTGCAATCGCCCGTTTCCTTCTCTTAAGGTAGTCATGTGTGATTTCCACACGGGCATGTCTGGATGACTCGCCTCCATCTTTCTGACGTCACTTCCTGTGTGGGGCGCGGTCTTTCTGGCGTCACTTCCTCTCCGAACTCAGTTTGTAAACGATCAATGAGTCCATGCAAAGCTAAACGCCGGAGATTCAAGAAATAGACGGCGCACTTACCCATGTAAAAAATTGTCCGAGGAGGGGGACCTTAAACGGGCATGTCTGGATGACTCGCCTCCATCTTTCTGACGTCACTTCCTGTGTGGGGCGCCGTCTTTCTGGCGTCACTTCCTCTCCGAACTCAGTTTGTAAACGATCAATGAGTCCATGCAAAGCTAAACGCCGGAGATTCAAGAAATAGACGGCGCACTTACCCGTGTAAAAAATTGTCCGAGGAGGGGGACCTTAAACGCTGATTTAGTGTGGCTGAAACGGGGCTTAGGCTAAATAATTATTCGTTTAAGGGGTTATCCGGCTTAGCCTAAATTTACTCAACATCTGTAACAACTCTTTTGTGCATACTAAAAATGTATGGTATACTAATAAAGTACCGCTGTACTAATTAATTAAAAAAGGTACTATATTGCCATTAAAAAATACAAGTATGTGACAGTCTCTCCCTGCCGGGGTTCCATGGACCACCAAGGACTGACATGACTGCAAGCAGTTTGTGACTTTGTTTATTTTTCAATAGTACTCAGTCTCTGGCCGGGTCACTTTTCAGCTCCTTCATCTTCCACTGCTCGCTCTTCCGGTCGCTTTTCAGCCTCCCGCGTCGTCGTCTATCCCTCGCTCTCTGTTGATTTCGTGCTGCATGTGCTCCTTCTGCCTCGTCGTTCTCGGCTGCCACCCTTTTACACACTGGTAGGAGATTACACAATTGTGCAAAGCTGGGCGATCCACGCACCTGATGTTTATTATGGCAACGATCCCGGCGCGCCCGCCTCGCCGCAGGCCCGGCGGCCATGCCTCCTCGCCGCCATCTCGGGGTCGGCCCCGGCGTGCCCCGCTTCGCTGTCGGTCTGCCGGCCACGCCTCCCCACAAAGTACTTTTCTTTTTGTGCACTTGATGGCGGGCCGAGGCGCATGTCACGACTCAACATCAATGCACGGACCATTTGCAAGCAGTATTTTGGTTTCATTGAAGTGCTGCTCTGCAAGCAATGCTTTAAAACATCACTAGAAGCTAGCTAATAGTTAATAACGTGCTTCACCACACATCGTAGTGAAGCTAGCTAGCCAGCGCTACTGAATGTAAACAAATGGGTGGATCTACACAAATATCGATTTTAAAGATACCAAGTCGGTAGGTTGTGAGTTCAAACCCCGGCCGAGTCATACTAAAGAATATAAAAATGGCACCCATTACCTCCCTTCTTGGCACTCAGCATCAAGGGTTGGAATTGGGAGTTAAATCACCAAAAATTATTCCCGGGCGCGGCCACCGCTGCTGCCCACTGCTCCCCTCACCTCCCAGGGGGTGATCAAGGGTGATGGGTCAAATGCAGAGAATAATTTTGCCATACCTAGTGTGTGTTTGACAATCATTGGTACTTTAACTTTAACTTAAGAGCCGTATCCAGTCGATACTACAATGATTACATCGATATGTTTTATTATGACAAAATTAACAAGTTTATTGTTTATAAACTCGGAAAATATGTCCCTGGACACATGAGGACTTTGCGTATGACCAATGTATGATCCTGTAACTACTTGGTATTGGATCGATACCCAAAGTTTTAGTATCACCCAAATGTGTGGTATCATCCAAAACTAATGTAAAGTATCAAACAACAGAACAATAAGTGATTATTACATTTTAACAGAAGTGTAGATAGAACATGTTGAAACATAAAGTAAGCAGATATTAACAGCAAATGAACAAGTGCATTAATAATTCATAAATTTTCTACCGCTTGTCCCTCATAATTTTGACGAAATAGTACAATCAGAAATTACACAATAAGTTCCTGCATACGTCAGCAGCCAATTAGGAGCCTTTGTTTGCTTACTTTCTACCAAACGAGAAGTTGTCTAGGAGGTTCACTATCTTATTTAATGCCAAAATTGACGTAACTTAAAGATGTAGACCGGGGGTTTTCACTATTTAAAGCGATTTGGGTCACTTCACAATTTAGTAGTCCTATTAAATGATTTTTAATCCGATTTCAATTTCGATTAATTACAATTAAATAGCATAAATGATGTGTATATTAATATATATTGTATTTGAATCTTGTTTAATTTTGCATGAACAAAGATACTCAAGAAAGAAGAACATGTATTTTTGTCTAAACGAGCCTGTTACTCCTTTTGTGTTATTAAAGGCCTACTGAAACCCACTACTACCGACCACGCAGTCTGATAGTTTATATATCAATGATGAAATCTTAACATTATAACACATGCCAATGAGGCCGGGTTAACTTATAAAGTGACATTTTAAATTTGCCGCTAAACTTCCGGTTCGAAACGCCTCTGAGGATGACGTATGCGCGTGACGTAGCCCGGCGAACACGGGTATGCCTTCCACATTGAAGCCAATACGAAAAAGCTCTGTTTTCATTTCATAATTCCACAGTATTCTGGACATCTGTGTTCGTGAATCTGTTGCAATCATGTTCATTGCATTATGGAGAAGGAAGCTGAGCAAGCAAAGAAGAAAGTTGTCGGTGCGCAATGGACGTATTTTTCGAACGTAGTCAGCAACAACAGTACACAGCCGGCACTTCTTTGTTTACATTCCCGAAAGATGCAGTCAAGATAGAAGAACTCGGATAACAGAGACTCTAACCAGGAGGACTTTTGACTCCGATACACAGACGCCTGTAGAGAACTGGGACAACACAGACTCTTACCAGGATTACTTTGATTTGGATGACAAAGACGCAGACGTGCTACTGTGAGTATGCAGCTTTGGCTTCTAAACATTTGATCGCTTGACCGTATGTGCGCAACTTTTTTTTGCGTATGTACGTAACTTTTTTAAAATATATAAGCTTTATGAACCTTGGGTTAGGTGAACGGTCTTTTGGGCTGAGTGATTGTGTGTGTTGATCAGGTGTTTGAATTGTATTGGCGTGTTCTATGGAGCTAGGAGCTAGCATAGGAGCTAGGAGCTAGCATAACAAACACGCAGGTGTTTTTATGCAGGATTAATTTGTGGCATATTAAATATAAGCCTGGTTGTGTTGTGGCTAATAGAGTATATATATGTCTTGTGTTTATTTACTGTTGTAGTCATTCCCAGCTGAATACCAGGTACCGTGAGTATGCAGCCTTGGCTGCTAAACATTTGATAGCTTGACCGTATGTGCGCGTCACGTAGGTAACTTTTTAAAAATATATAAGCTTTATGAACCTTGGGTTAGGTGAACGGTCTTTTGGGCTGAGTGATTGTGTGTGTTGATCAGGTGTTTGAATTGCATTGGCGTGTTCTATGGAGCTAGGAGCTAGCAGAGGAGCTAGGAGCTAGCGTAACAAACACGCAGGTGTTTTTATGCAGGATTAATTTGTGGCATATTAAATATAAGCCTGGTTGTGTTGTGGCTAATAGAGTATATATATGTCTTGTGTTTATTTACTGTTGTAGTCATTCCCAGCTGAATATCAGGTCACCCCCGGCTCTCACAGCATCTTCCCTATCTGAATCGCTTCCACTCCCCACTAGTCCTTCACTTGCACTTTACTCATCCACAAATCTTTCATCCTCGCTCAAATTAATGGGGAAATTGTCGCTTTCTCGGTCCGAATCTCTCTCACTTCATGCGGCCATCATTGTAAACAATAGGGAACTTTGCGTATATGTTCAACTGACTACGTCACGCTACTTCCGGTAGGGGCAAGCCTTTTTTTTATCAGATACCAAAAGTTGCAATCTTTATCGTCGTTGTTCTATACTAAATCCTTTCAGCAAAAATATGGCAATATCGCGAAATGATCAAGTATGACACATAGAATAGATCTGCTATCCCCGTTTAAATAAAAAAAAATCATTTCAGTAGGCCTTTAATGTAATAGTTTAACATGGATGTGCTTTGCGGAGTATGCGTAATACTTATGTCAGTCATGGGTTTTGTTCAATCAATCAATCAAAGTTAATTTATATAGCCCTAAATCACCAGTGTCTCAAAGGGCTGCACAAGCCACAACGACATCCTCGGCTCAGATCAGGGCAAGGAAAAACTCAACCCTATGGGATACAATGAGAAATCTTAGAAATGCATGAAAGGTTTACTGGCGACGCTTGATGACCTCATCAAACCGCCGCGAGCGCGGCATAACAACAACAAGAGTGTGTTGTTGCCGGTGCTGTAGCCATGGCTAACAAGCGAGCTCGCTCGGTGACTGACTAACGACACCATGTCTACGGTTTGGGATTATTTTAAAGTGTCTCTGACGGATAAAAAACTGGCAATTTGCAATGACTGCAAAAAGTTGGTTATGCGAGGAGGAACCAAGACGTCTTCCTTTAATACGGCGTGGCGAAGTTGGGAGAATGGCCTTGCCAGCAATCTGAGGGTTACTGGTTAAATCCCCACCTTCTACCATCCTAGTCACGTCCGTTGTGTCCTTGAGCAAGACACTTCACCCTTGCTCCTGATGGGCCTGGTTAGCGCCGTGCATGGCAGCTCCCGCCATCAGTGTGTGAATGTGTGTGCGTGTGTTTGTGAATGGGTGAATGTGGAAAATCGTGTCAAAGCGCTTTGAGTTCCTTAAAAAGGTAGAAAGGCGCTATACAAGTACGACCCATTTACCATTTACCATTTACCATTTCACCTCTTCAAGAATCATAAGGAGATACATGATGAATACAAGCGGAATATGGAAGTGAGCCCAGTGTATAATTCCCTGTTATACAGTATGCCAGGAAGTCTTGCACTAAATGAGGACTATGTTATTGTTTACTTTATTACTCCAGTATACTCTGGACTGAAGCTGTGTGCCTTCATTGTTTTTGTAGCTGTTGTTTTGAGGCTTGTTTAAAAAAATTTTAAAAATAATGCACTTTGTGAAAGTCAAAGTATAGTATTTCCCATAGTTGTAGTGGGTATCAGGATTATCTCAGGGAGAGCATGTCCCAAATTCCAAGCTGCTGTTTTGAGGCATGTTAAAAAAAATAATGCACTTTGTGACTTCAATAATAAATATGGCAGTGTCATGTTGGCACTTTTTTCCATAACTTGAGTTGAAGTTGTTCTCTTATTTTGGAAAACCTTGTTACTTTGTTTAATGCATCCAGCGGGGCATCACAACAAAATTAGGCATAATAATGTGTTAATTCCACGACTGTATATATCGGTATCGGTTGATATCGGAATCAGTAAATAAGAGTTGGACAATATCGGAATATCGGATATCAGCAAAAAAGCCATTATCGGACATCTCTAATGATAATGAATGTATATGCCTTAACATGTTAATAAAGCCCTAGCATTAACTGTATATGTAATGGTGTAAGTCACCTGCATAGCATAGCATAGCACTGACCTAACAGATGCATGGATGCACACAAGCACTTGGTCCCATTTCCTTCAGGAAGGTGTTTTATGATCGTAGATGATAAGATGGCTGCTTGCCTTTCTCCTTGACCCGCTGCTGAACCTGCCATAGTTGACACGACTGCACAAGAGAACTGGTAGATGAAGAACCCAGCGACTGCCTGACTGTGTTCAGTCAACAAAACAAATATCCTGCATCGTTCAACCTCTTCAGTTCAGTCCCTCCCAGAATTCCTCCTCTTAATATTCGACACGTTCCATGCAAGGAGTCTACATCCTGGGGATTAGGTATGACGTCATGTCTTTCCAATGATTTAGCTCCATCACAATGTAGTGAGGGATGCACTATGCTATGACCCAGCCTGCCCACAGACAGGGGTTTGGATAGCGCTAAGTGGGAGGCTAACTTGCCTTATCTCAAGTATTTGTTGGGGAGGACATAGACGTATTTCCTTCTATTAGATCATTATATAAACACGAGGCTCTGCCACAGGTTGACAGGTTGTAATTCATAAAATCGGCAGCAAACAAGCTTGTCTTTACATCATTGGAAGAGATCAATCTGTTTAATTGGACTGCTTTTGTCAAATATATTAGCTGAAGACCTGTATGAGACCATTACATGGGGGGGTATAAGTGAATAGGCTTTCAGCCGATGCTGTTAATTTTAGTGGGACTATTTTATTTATTGTGCTTACTAAACACGTATTTCTCTTCACGACACTGTGGAAGCTGACAGAGAATCATTGGCGGACCTCTGCTACTTATCACCTCGCAGTGTGGTGATGTCAGAATTTTTACAGTGTTCATTTGCAAAAAAAAACAGAACGATTAGGAGGAAAAAACTTTACTGGTACTCATGAGAATAGACGATCCCAATTTGGATTTGCACCAAATTTTACCGTGCTGCATATGTTTTTAAAGATTATTATATTGTGTTCAATTTACAGTACAATGAACTTGACATGCATTACGTATTAGAATGTTTATTTAATTTCTATTGGTATAAATCTAGCATCACATAACCAAGTTTGACCATGTAGTCTTTATCTACCTTTCTGACCCGTTTTTCATATGACATTGTGTTTCTATAAAGAAGGCTAGATTTATCTGCAACCATTTTTGCATTCATCTCCAGCCTTGGCAAGACACAATAACAAGTGGTCTATTCAAATTAAATCAGTAATGGCATTGTCCATATTGAAGACAGGTCATGCATTTCTATTTATTCAAAGAATGAAGACAGGTCACTTCCGCTCACAATTATCTCTTTCCATTAAAGAATGAATGTGCATGTCAGGGTTTTCTTTTAGTCTTTTTCGTTCTATTTTAAATGCCCCCCCGCCCCCACGCCACCCCTTCATCCTCGTTGCCCTCGCCATCATTGGGCGACAGTAAAGGTCGTTAGCGGAAGAGGGATGATGCCCAACTTGACTGGAGTCGAGCCTTATCTCTATTCTTTACACTCTCGCTTTTGTTTGAAGGGCTTTGTTTACACACGCCCCATTAATCACCTTCTGCCTCCCCACAATCCCACAGCATTTAAAGTGGATGCTCGTCCCGTGTACAATGTGCAGCACAGGTGCCAGTGTAAATCTTTCTTTCTTCCACACCGGAGGAAGGAAATGAAGACGTTTCAGAGAATTCTGGTTAGACTTTCTTCACACGTCTCAGTCCCTTATCTCTTTTTCTTACTCTACCCTTGGCCTTGATCATAATCCTGACATACAGTGTCACTCCAAACTTAACCCCAGGGGTTTTCTGATTGTCAAACATTCAGATATGGCTTAACCTAGGCTTAAAGTACCAGTAGAAGAATGGAAAAGCAAGTTGCCTCTATATTGAAGCTAGCAAGAGCTCAGTGATTTCCAGCATGGAACTGTCATAGGATGCCACCTGTGCAACAAATACAGTCGCTTCTAAATATTCCAAAGTCAACTGTCGGCTTTATTATAAGAAAATAGAAGAATTTGGGAACAACAGCAACTCAGCCACGAAGTGGTAGGCCACGTAAACTGACAGAGAGGGGTCAGCGGATGCTGAAGCGCATAGTGCAAAGAGGTCGCTGACTTTCTGCACAGTCAGTTGCTACAGAGCTCCACACTTCATGTGACCTTCCAATTAGCCCACGTACAGTACGCAGAGAGCTTCATGGAATGTGTTTCCATGGCCGAGCAGCTGCGTCTAAGCCATACATCACCAAGTCGAATGCAAAGCGTCGGATGCAGTGGTGTAAAGCACGTCGCCACTGAACTTTAGAGCAGTGGTTCTCAAATGGGGGTACTTGAAGGTATGCCAAGGGGTACGTGAGATTTTTTTTAAATGTCTGTCAAAAAGAACTGTGGAAAGAAATGCAAACAATGCAATATTCAGTGTTGACAGCTAGATTTTTTGTGGACATGTTCCATAAATATTGATGTTAAAGATTTCTTTTTTTGTGAAGAAATGTTTAGAATTAAGTTCATGAATCCGGATGGATCTCTATTACAATCCCCAAAGAGGGCACTTTAAGTTGATGATTACTTCCATGTGTAGAAATATTTATTTATAATTGAATCACTTGTTTATTTTTCAACAAGTTTTTAGTTATTTTTATATCTTTTTTTCCAAATAGTTCAAGAAAGACCACAACAAATGATCAATATTTTGCACTGTTATACAATTTAATAAATTTAGGGCTATATAAATAAACATTGATTGATTGATTGATTGAATAAATCAGAAACTGATCACATAGTGCTGTATTTTACTTCTTTATCTCTTTTTTTCAACCAAAAATGCTTTGCTCTGATTAGGGGGTACTTGAATTAAAAAAAAGTTCACAGGGGGTACATCACTGAAAAAAGGTTGAGAACGCATTCTCTAGAGTGATGAATCACGCTTTTCCATCTGGCAATCTGATGGACGAGTCTGGGTTTGGAGATTGCCAGGAGAACGGTACATTTCGGACTGCATTGTGCCGAGTGTGAAATTTGGTGGAGGAGGAATTATGGTGTGGGGTTGTTTTTCAGGAGTTAGGCTTGGCCCCTTAGTTCCAGTGAAAGGAACTTTGAATGCTCCAGGATACCAAAACATTTTGGACAATTCCATTCTCCCAACCTTTTGGGAACAGTTTGGAGCGGGCCCCTTCTTCTTCCAACATGACTGTGCACCAGTGCACAAAGCAAGGTCCATAAAGACATGGATGACAGAGTCTGGTGTGGATGAACTTGACTGGCCTGCACAGAGTCCTGACCTGAACCCGATAGAACACCTTTGGGATGAATTAGAACAGAGACTGAGAGCCAGGCCTTCTCGACCAACATCAGTGTGTGACCTCACCAATGCGTTTTTGGAAGAATGGTCGAAAATGCCTATAAACACACTCCGCAACCTTGTGGACAGCCTTCCCAGAAGAGTTGAAGCTGTAATAGCTGCAAAAGGTGGACCGACATCATATTGAACCCTATGGGTTAGGAATGGGATGGCACTTCGAGTTCATATGTGAGTCAAGGCAGGTGGCCAAATACTTTTAGCAATATAGTGTATCTGATGTATGACACCAAAAGACTTACAAAGTTTGCGAGTAAATAAATATGTTTAAAAATAATTCCCGAGCCTTTTTGGGAGATAATGATGTGATCGTGTGACGTAGAAGACGGAACCGCAAATCCCTTCCCAACCAACAACAATGTGAATCATGCAGACGTTGTGAGAGCCAAGAATGATTACTTTGGGACAAATTATGAACTAGAAACTTATATTGTTGATCCTGAATCTAAGGAGGATGAGCTACACATTTTAGGAGCTCTGCTAAACAGATCCAGCTGTAGTGAAACACTAAGCTGGTGCTAAGTGCTGCACAAAAAATACACACTACAAACAAAATAAAATGATAGCTTACTGTGCAATGTCTGCTTTTACTTCGATGACGACTGATAAGATGTCCATATCTTCCCGTTTAGATGAATAATTAATAATGATGCACACGAAGGATTAACAAGGAAAAGTCTCCCTGCAGAAACTGTCTTTGGTTGTGTGTGTTTGTCACCATCTCTGGGTATAAGTTGAATGTCACAGACAGAGGTGAGTAGTAACGCGCTACATTTACTCCGTTACATTTACTTAAGTAACTTTTTGGATAAATTGTACTTGCCAAAGTAGTTTTAATGCAAAATACTTTTTACTTTTACTTGAGTATATTTGAGAAGAAGAAACGCTACTTTTACTCCGTCACATTGAGTTTCATTCCAATCGTTACATTTATTTACACCACCATTATTTATAATCTGTTAATTAAGGCTTGCTAAGACGTATTAATGTGTCAACATTGTCACATGACTCTGTTTCGCCAATCCAACGTAGGCTTTAGTGACGTTTAAAACCATTTCGCCAATCAATCAGGTCAGTATGTTTAAAGTATATGATAAAATAGAAACCTACCTGTTAAGCAAGTGTCAGAATGTTCCCAAAATAAAACAATTTAACTATCTGACATGACACCAGCACATCCCGGCTGGTAAAACATTTGACTACAATGGTGATCTTTTTGTATGTCTCTGATGATCTGAATAACCACAAGTGTCATTTAAACACATTAAAACATTAAATACAACATCAAATAGCAATGGAAAGTTGTACTTATCTGTTAGAGCTGGAGCTTATTACTACGTAGCATTCTCTTCTTCTACTACAAGGGTGTCAAAGTCATTTTAGCTCAGGGGCCGCATGGAGGAAATTCTATTCCCAAGTGGGTAAAATCATGGCATGATAACTTAAAAATAAAGACAACTCCAAGTTGTTTTCTTTGTTTTACAATAATAATAATAATAATAATAGATTGTATTTGTAAGATGCACTGTACATTGAGTAAACAACCTCAAAGTGCTACACTGTATTAAAAAAAATAAAAATAAAAAGATAATAAAAAAATAAATAAAAATAAAAACTAGAATAGCCAAATAGCTAAAACTAGTATGCATATATCTTTAAAAAAAAAAGGCTTTTTTAAAAAGAAGGGTTTTTAAGCCTTTTTTAAAAGCATCCAAAGTCTGTGGTGCCCTCAGGTGGTCAGGGAGGGCATTCCACAGACTGGGAGCGGCGGAGCAGAAAGCCCGGTCATTGTTCATAGCTTTTTCCTCGGAGGTTGGAGGAGGTTAGCCTGTCCGGAGCGGAGGTGTTGTGTGGAGGATTTGGGGGGGAGTAGTTCTTTGAGGTTGAGGGGGGCATTTCCATGGACTCCATGGCACTTTGGCCAAAAATAGAACAAGCACATTCTGAAAACGTACAAATCACAAATAATCCTCTGGACAAAACACTTCAAGTTTGTTGAAAATTCTGAGGAAATGTATGCAGCTTCAAAAACACAATAAGCTTCGACTTCGCCTCAGTGTATCTACAAAACCAGGATTAAACTTTAAGTCACAGACTTTCTGGGATTCAACAAAACACAAAATGTAAACTCTTCGAGGTATCAAATACCTCCTTTGTCATGTCCACGCATCAATCCAGTGCTAACTCAACAAACTGTAAGAAACGGATGTAAAAATTATTCAAAAGGGTTAAGTTCACTTTTCTCGTGTTTGACAGAGACATTTTGGGAGAGTAATGGTGCCAAATAACGATGGGTTCGAAGCAGAAGACAAAAAACGGCAGGTTTTAAGTTTGATGTGGGTCGAGGAATAGGAGCCACAGTCCCCCTTTACTGTGTACCTCCTGCTTGGCCTTGTTATAAGCAGCTAATTGTTATACTAGTCAAACTCTAATCCGGCCCGCGGGCCGTACATTTGACACCCCTCTTCTACTACATTCTAACATAGCTAAACAAGATGAAATAACCACAATCGCCCCCTAGTGTACGAGAGGCACACTGCATACGACCAGCAATCACATTAGAGATAAGCGAATGGAAACTACCACTTCACATGTAGCTGTGAAAATAGAAAAAACGCAAGTATTTGACAAATCAGCCTAATTCGGTGCATGGAAATGTACTGACGGTAAAAAGTGACATGACTTCAGACAAGGCAGTACAACTCTTCAATAATGACTTTCAAACTAGTACAAAGAACATTTATATTGTGTGCGGTCATGTGTGTCTGTAGAAATGTTCACATTTCAGCCTACAAGAATTTCACTTCTAACTGCAGCAAATTGTCGATGATTTTTATATCTTACACACACACACACACACACACACACACACACACACACACACACACACACACACACACACACACACACACACACACACACAGCAACTAGAGTTGTAGTCCAAGAACCATTCAAAATTAGCTACTAAATAAATCAGAAGTTACTCACAAGTTATTCAATACTTGAGTATTTTTTTCACACATTACTTACTTTCTCTTACTCAAGTAAATATTTTGATGACTACTTTCTACTTGTACTTGAGTCATATTATTCTGAAGTAACAACTTCTAGATTTATGGCTAAATCCTCCTATTATCGAGATGAGAGGCATTATTGATATCGTAGAATAACTTTGATAAAAAATAGTTTGCATTATCGCTTATAATAACAACATTGCTAATATTTGGTTAATATTCATGTCACGATATGTATAAAGAGTATTGTTAGCAGGTTTTGGATGGTTATTTAGAGGGATTTGTAGGCAGAATAGAGAGCCCACATTGACTACATTGTTAGCTGACTTTTTATGTATTTATTTATTCATGACTTAGAATGCATAAATACAAATAAAAACATATGTGTTCATGTCTTAGGGATTGTGAATGATAGACAGCCTATCTCTGTCTAATTTGTACATATTTCTAGTATGACTGATCTGATAACATGGTCAGAGTGCAGAAGTGTTCCCTCCAGTGACGTCAATCTACGGAAATTACCGAAGCTGTTCGGAGCGAAATATTCAAAATGACTGACTGAATTTGTGGCATTTTGTGATGTTAAGGCAGTATTTTCATATGCTTTGAGGATTGTAAATACAATTGGATATGGTTTAATGGATACAATGAAGCACAATTAAGCACATAAAGTGAACTTGTTTTTCCAGCCTCCTGGTACTTGAAAATACAATGCAAACCATTAACAGACATAGCCCTGGTCTCGGGACAGTAAAGAGCGATGCACATGGGATGTTGTTGGGCAAATATTTATCACACTGCAGGCATTGCAGGCACAGAGGTCGGAGGGGGCTTGGGCAAACCAATGACTCCAAGAACTGCAAGGTCAACTCTCTGTGCTTTACTGTAAACCCAAAACAAACACTTCTTCATCTTCTCTAATGAAGAATGGTTATTCAGCAACACAGCTTTCTTAGGTACGTCAAATAAATTACCATGTAAATTACCATATTTTCCCGATCATGGGGCACACTGGATTATAAGGCGCGCTGCCGACTTTACTTAAATCAATAACGGAGCAGCATCTCCTCATCCGTGGCTCACTAGTGCAATAACAACGCCGGAAATGTGTCCAGTGAAGAACCGTCCCACCGGAACTCTCTAACAACTAAAGTTACTTGGGTGAATAATGTAAACTCACTACACCGGTATGTTTTAGCGCTTTCATGGCGAGTTTACTGACAGATTTAAGTAAGAAGTTTACACTACTTTATATTAGAAATGGCAACAGCAGAGGATGAATGTCCCATAACAAGAAGATAGAGAAAAAGGAGAAGCTTATCGACTACGGTGTCGGCACGGACTACAAAAGCTGACGCGTGCAAATTTTCAGGACTTATGCAGAACCAAAATACAGATCAGCAGGTACCAGAAGGTAAGAAAAGTATATTTTGCATAATATTGCAAAACAAAACCCCAGATAATATGTCTTACCTTATACACACACCATAATAATACTCGTATGTTGAAGCACAGTACAATCCATCAAGCAGTGCGGCTTCATAGCTTAACAAAGTCGTACTAAAACATTTTGATAGATTTTTGAGATTCTATATTTTCAATGGAACACATAAAATGTTTGTGTTATTTACTTGAGTCATATTGCAGTCTACACGTATTTCTTATGTGTGACTGCCATCTACTTGTCACACTTACCATTTTACCATGTATCAAATAAAATAGCTTCGAGGTCAGTAAGCACAACCAAAATTAATCTGTACTTTAGGGTTATAAGGCCCATTGTCGAGTTTTGAGAAAATGAAAGGGTTTTAAGTGAGACGTATAGTCCGAAAAATACGGTAATATATGGAAGGCTACATTAACACACCATTTATCCCCCAGTTATCTGTTCACTAAAATGTTTGCATCTCTCCAAAATGAGACAATGTCATTCATAAACAATTCATTTTAAAATGTAACGATCTGATTCAATTTTGTAGGATTTGGTCAGATTGGATCCGAACCAATCTAAATCAAATTGGTGCAGTATTATAAAATACCATGAATTACCCTATACAAATGATTTTTTTTTCCGGAATTTTGTGACATTCAAGTTTCGCAACCTCTGCCCTGGAAATAGGAGCTCACACCGCGGAAACCCCAGGCACGGCTTCCTCATAGGTAAACGTGTAGGTAGGATTAAGGAGGTATTTTAAGTATTCCTTCCAACAGTGCAGAGTGTAAAAAATGACCTTTAAAAACTACGGCATTGTTAAATAGCAAAAGTAAAACAGCTTAAAATCAAAAATAGTTTATCACATTATTAAATACATTAGCTTCCCACAAACCAAGAAACAGTAGATAACCTAAATTACTATGGTTATAATACGTAGAAAACACATGACTTTACTGTGGAAATAATGAAAAATTGTACAATGCATTTGCAAATACTGTAACGTTACTAGCACCAAAATACTCCAAAATTTACGGTAGTATTCTTTCTCAATTAAATATTTAGCAGATTGTACATTTAAATTGACAGCATACCTTAGCTTAGTTAACTTTTGGCTAACAACATGTTTTCTTGTATTTTAGTGGCAAGTCGTTTCAGACATTGAGGGGTTATGTTTATGTGCTTCATTGTAAACTGCATCGAAATGAACTACGCTGTGTGTTTAAGTGTGTTGGAACTGGTTGCAAGCAGCTATCTAACAGATACGGACCATTTAAGGCTACTTTTAATAGCTCACTTGAAGGTCATGTTGTGAGTTGTCCAGTAAAAGGTTGTACGAATACATTAAAGTTAAAATTCGTATGTACCGCTCACATGTCTCGGAAGTAAAGGCATTTTGCAAATACAATGCTACAGTGGTTAACACTCGTGTCTCACAGTGAGAAGGTTCTGAGTTTGAGTCCCGTGCTAGGCGTCTTTCTGTGTGGAGTTTGCATGTTTTCCTTGTGATTGCGTGAGTTCTCTCCGGGTACTCCGCCTTCCTCCCACCTCCAAAGAAATGCACCTATGGATAGGTTGATTAGCAACACTAAAATTGATGATCATTTGTTTTACGATGAATTCCTGGCAACCACAGCTGGCAGTATTTTACCGTTAATTATATAGTTTTTGGCAAACAGGTTCATAATATATAATATATTTCCATAGTTAGGTTCTGTTAGCAAAAACAGCTATCAACTGTAAAATGAACAGATTCAACATCAACATACCGTAATGTCTTATACATTGTGACTGTATTTTTTACAGTGAATCGTCAAACACAGGTGCCGGTATTCTACCAAAAATTGTGGGGATTTTTTTTTTTTTGACAGTGCACAATATCCCAGATCGAGGTCAGCACCACATCATTCACACTAGGGATGTGAGGCTTACACAACTCAGGCTCCGATTTGGATTCTGGGGATGACTATTTGATTCAGAATCTATTCACACAAATCTCGATTTAAACCGATTTTTGCAATATAATATTTGGTATAAAAATTATAATAAAACTTTTTCAAAACAGGTTACAGGTTGCGAAAGCTCTTCTTGGCTGCTGACGTATGACGTATGTGCACAGCGAGTAAGCGTGAGGATGGCTTAAAAAAACTTATTTTTAAAAATGGATTGACAGGCAGTAGGAAATGGATGGATTCTAAAAAAAAAAACGGTGGCGTTCGTTTTTTTTTAATACATTCATTCATTTTATGCCACTTGTCCCTTTTAGGGTCGCGGGGGGTTGGAGCCTATCCCAGCTTCACTCGGGCGGAAGACAGGGTACACCCTGGACAAGTCGCCTCCTCATCGCAGGGCCAACACAGATAGCCAGACAAGCATTCATATCCATATTAGGTGTTGCCAATCAACCTATCCCCAGGTGCATGTCTTTGGAGGTGAGATGAAGCCGGAGTACTCAAAGAGAACCCACGCAGTCACAGGGAGAACAAAGCAAACTCCACACAAAAAATTCCCGAGACCGGGAATCGAACACAGGACCTTTCGCTGTGAGGCACGAGCGCTAACCCTTTTTCCAGCGTGCAGCCCGTTTTTCAAAAAATATTTTGAAAATTATGAATCGATTTAGAATCACAACAAATAAGAACTGTGATTCCCATGTACATAATTTCTTTGCCCCCCTAATCCGCACCATGCACGTTGTTGACAGTGCACCGCTTCCTTTTCCTGAGATGGCAGATAGTGGTCCAGAATCTCTTCAAAGCCGTCCGGATTTAGTTCTCCAGTGGTTGTCCGAACTCTTCCCATTTCCGTGTTTTTGCCTCGACGATCGCAGTAGCCTAAAGAGGGCCAAAATGGCCCATAAAACTCCTTCTTTAGCTTGACGGCATCCTTCAACAGAAAGTCCTGGGATTACGCCATGACAGGCACCAACCACATCGCGACCACAGCTCCAATTGGCCGCCCAGACAATAGAGGCGCAAACATTCCCCAGTCCAGCTCAATGTCTGCTGCCTCCCTGGGAACATGGTCAAAGGTTTCACGAAGGTTTGGGATTGTAACTCCTTCTGATGGGAGACACTGCCACAGGTTCCCAACAGAGCTGTTATGAACTGTTGCACAGATCACAGTTTGTTTACGTTTTATGTCTTTTGTTAGCTTAGTTCTGTTTCAGCACCCCTGTTTTGTGTCTCCTTGGTTGCCATGGTTATTTATTGTTTTCACCTGCCTCTGATCAGAGTTTGGCATGCTCACCTGCTGCCGGGCACTGATCAGAGAACTATTTAGTCCTGCCTTTTTGCCTCACTCATCCTGGTGCTTTTGTTTGCTTTACGCAACTGTTCGTCCCTTGTGTTCCTTGAGCTAAGCTTTGCCTTATGTGTTTTTGTATTAGCCATTCCGTTAGCTTTCCTTGTGCTAGGCACACACTCTCCTTGTGTTTATTTGTTTGTTTGTTCCTGCCTGATTTATGGACGATAAATCATCTCCTACCTGCACGCTGTCTCCGTAGTTCCTGCTGTCATCTCGGAAGAACAATCTGCGCATCATCATGCCTCCTCGTCCTCGTTACAAGAGTCTGACCGTCATCTTCCCCCACCATTGGAGCCAACTCACCACCAGATGGTGATGGATTGAGCCCCACTCTCTTCACCCGAGTGTCCAAGACATGGGACTGCAAGTCTGACGACACAACCATGAAGTCGATCATCAAATGTAGGTGTTTTTTGGTGTATCGGTTGTCAATAATGAAACATTTGTAACAAAGACCAACTGAAGACCAACCCATATGTTGTGTTCTTTTGAATGATTTATTGAAACTTTTATTAGTAGATTGCACAGTGAAGTACATATTCCGTACAATTGACCACTAAATGGTAACACCCGAATAAGTTTTTCAACTTGTTTAAGTCGGGGTCCACTTAAATTGATTCATGATACAGATATATACTATCAAATATATACTAACATCATAATACAGTCATCACACAAGATAATCATCAGAGTATATACATTGAATTATTTACATTATTTACAATCCGGGGTGTGGGATATGGAGGGGTGGGGGGTTAGGTTTGGTTGGTATCAACACTTATGTCATCAACAATCAGCATCAACAATTGCATCATCAGAGAAATGGACATTGAAACAGTGTAGGTCCGACTTGGAAGGATATGTACAGCAAGTAGTGGACATAGAGAGAGAGATATCAGAAAGCATAAGAAAAACATTTGATTATTAACAATCCAGGGAGGGTGTTAGTTTAGTTTAGGGTTGAAGTTGCCTGGAGGTGTACTTTTATTGCAGTTTTGAAGGAGGATAGAGATGCCCTTTCTTTTACACCTATTGGGAGCACATTCCACATTGATGTGGCATAGAAAGAGACTGAGTTAAGACCTTTGTTAGATCGGAATCTGGGTTTAACGTGGTTAGTGGAGCTCCCCTTGGTGTTGTGGTTATGGCGGTCATTTACGTTAAGGAAGTAGTTTGACATGTACTTCGGTATCAGGGAGGTGTAGCGGATTTTATAGACTAGGCTCAGTGCAAGTTGTTTTACTCTGTCGTCCACCCTGAGCTAGCCCACTTTGGAGAAGTGGGTAGGAGTGAGGTGTGATCTGGGGTGGAGGTCTAAAAGTAATCCGACTAGCTTGTTCTGAGATGTTTGGAGTTTAGATTTGAGGGTTTTGGAGGTGCTAGGGTACCAGGAGGTGCATGCGTAATCGAAAAAGGGTTCAACGAAAGTTCCCGCCAGAATCCTCATGGTGCTTTTGTTAAACAGAGAGGATATTCTTGTTGCTTATACAGACAATCTTTTATGGAAAGAAAAAAAACAAATTGTATTGGTCCATAGAAATTAGAGTTCAGACCTTAGCTGAATTTGGTGCTCCAAAAAAAGGTATGATACAAATGTTTTTTGGTACAAAATTACCAACATTGTCTGACCATACACGAGCAGGACAAAAGTGTATTCAATGGACCAGTAACATCCAAAAGTAAGTAAAAACAGGCAATTGTTTTTCTCAGCAGAAATACTGGCCTCTTAGGGTATGCAGAAGGTGATGTGCATGTACGTATTGTATGGGAGCTTGCTGGGAGTGCTTTAATACACCGCCCTGTTTAATTGCATCGCCAATGCATTTATCATTCGGAATGCAGAGCCCGGCTCAAATTAATTGAATTATCTGGCGGGCAGAACAAAAAGATGTACATTGAGTTTGTGTGTAATTTATTGTTGCAGAGTGAAGCGAGTGAGAGACGCTATGAGAATTAGCGACACAGAGGGTAGAGAGAGAAAGGCAAAGGAGGACAGTAGGGGAAAAATAATAGTAAAGGGGGGATGAGAAAGGCCGACACGAAAAGATGAGGGAGGAGAGGGAAGATAGAGAGGTCTGGGGGAGGAGTGAATGGATATAGGGAATGAGAGGGTGAGAGAAATGAGTATAGGACAGAAGCGATAGGGAGGCCAAGAGAAGGCATAGAAAGGAAGCCAAGGAGAATGAGAAAAGATAATAGCATAGCATGCAAGATGAGGAATAGGAGTTGGGGGGGAATAAGAGGGAAGTCTGTACGTAGAGCTGGAGATAGGCCAGAGGCACATCGAACACCTTCTTTCAGATTCCCAAGGGGATCGAACACAAACAACGTGTGTTTGTAGACATGTGTGTGCGTGCATGTGTGTTTGTGCGCATGTCCGTTTCTACATGCCTGCACAGGTATGGAATTTGACGAAAGAGGTTTCTGAGAAATGCCTTATGCTGTTCGACATGCAAATGTGCAATGGACATTCCACACCTTTCCAAGGGTAAACACCTGGACGTATACACAATCCCTTGAGTTTAATCAAGCCTTATTTTATGCACACACATACACCCTCGCACACACACACACACACACACACACACTCACATTTTCTCTGCCTCCATCTCTCCGTTGACTGTGAAGTAATTGCAGTGAGTATTGAAGAGAAAGCTTGTGGGGAAGGGAGGAGGAGCGGGGTGGTCTTGGAAAAATCTATTTCCCAATACTATCTAACTGCAGATTTCCTCCAATGGACTTGCATTCCTGGTAGTGGATGTTTGGCATTGATTCTTTCCCAACATCATCTGAAAATCTATGAGCATAAAGGGCAGCTCCATAAAGTACAACATGCATAAGTGCACATGATGTTCTATGTGGTTGCTACTGACAAGCGGTAGGAAATGGATGGCTGGATGAATGTATAAGAGGAAAAAATTATTCCTGCCACACTCCTTGCTCCCTTTATACTGTGTTTTCCTGACATGCTACCGGCCCAAAACTCATCACTTCAAAACTTGGGAGACAAAAATATTTGCAACAAATCCCTTAAAACACTAGAGTGCTCCTATTGTATAGAATAACTTTGACCACTGTAAGAAGATCCTAGTAGTCATTGTTAAACTCATTTAGTTATACAAGTAGTGTTCCTCAAGGTTTTATTTTTAGGTCCTCTCTTTTTCATCATTTGGGCTATTCAAGGGGTGGCCCGCAATTGGCAGCAGATTTTAAAAATGTTGTCATTGTATTCTTAGGTTATTTCAATTAAGAGGAGAAAACTATAATTTACGGGGGATATTGGTTTTTGGAATATGTAAAGCAAGAACGAATACAAAATACAAATGTATTTCAGTTTTAGGAGTTAAATGGTGGAACAAGCTCAGTGATGAGTTGAAGACATGTACGTCTTTGTTAAGGTTTAAGAAAACATTGAAAGGTGAAATAATTGAAAATTATAAAATATAGCAATGATTACTTTCATCCCATTGATTTTTTTTTCTTTTTAATGTTGATGTTCCAGGTAATCTTATTTTCAGTGAAGGTATAGGATAGGCAAATATAAGCCTTGGCTTCAGCCTATTCCTTTTTCGGTTATGCTTTTTCTTTTCTTTTCTTTTTGTGTGTAAATGTGTATGATTGTTATATATGTATAATTTGTACTGTACTGTCACACAAAATGGTTAATGGTTGATTATATGACCGAAATAAACTTATTTCATTCATTCATTCATTCAAATAATCTTTGCCTAGCTTTTTTGTCATTAAAAACATCAGCGCACTCCTGTTAATAGAGCAAAATAAAACAGCTACTGTAGAAGACACTACAAAAATAAGACTTAGGCCCCTTAAGGTTATCCAGGGTAAATCCCCCCCAACCTTATCCTTGTCCACACAAACACATTGGTCGTTTAAGACCCCCTGCCCCGCTCCGTCTGCCGGCGCAACGCGGCCTAATACGCATGTGCGGAAAAATGTGCACGTCATAGTCACCTCCAGTGTTTCTTTGTGTGCAAGTTCTGTAATGAAATGTAACTTATCTGAACAATATCCAGTGTTGTGGTATTTCAATTAACTGGAATCCGGTGTGCTGTGGGGACCTATTGTAGTGAATCACACCTGAGCCATCATAAATGAATCAAATCTTGAATGGACATGTAAAAGTAAACAATGTGATAAAGAACATTTTACAACAATCAATCTAGGGATCTAGATATCTGGTCAGGACACTCCTCACTCTTTTGCCTTCACCTTCATTGTCCATTCGTTTTTGGTGACTTTATATACTCTGGACCTAGACGTTGAGTCCGCGACATACATGGCGGACAATAACTGATACAGTCTGCTTTGCCATTCCAAATGCATTCGATGTTTCCCGTAGTCTTCCCTTGTCGGCCAGGTAATACAAAGCACATCCACGGGAGCCCGCATTTTCGTTGTCTGTCCTTCGACTAATGGACAAAGTTTTTCGGTAAGTAGAATCACAGCTGACCCGGACATTTGAAAGTCCTCATACCGTCTGAGAAGTGTTGTATCCCAAATAGCTGCAATCGCTTTCTCTTAAGGTATTCATGTGTGATTTCCACAAGCGTCTGTACATGAAGTGGAAGGAGAAACACGGGCATGTCTGGATGACTCGCCTCCATATTTCTAGTGTTTACCTCCGAGTGGAAACAGGTTGTTATGAAGCTGGCTGTGGCGCGTTCTTTCGGACGTCACTTCCTGTTAGGGGCGCGGTCTTTCTGGCATCACTTCCTCTCCGAACTCACTTTGTAAACGATCAATGAGTCCATACAAAGCTAAGAGCTGGAGATTTAAGAAATACACGGCGCACTTAACCGTGTAAAAAAGTATCCAAGGAGGGGAACCTTAAACAATGGTTTAGTGTGGTTGAAACGGGGCTAAGGTAAATAATTATTCGTTTAAGGAGTTATCCGGCTTAATGTAGACAGGGCCTTATAGTGAAGGGAGAAATCCAGCTTCCTGGTCCTTAGCTTTTTGGAAATGAATGAATGAATTAATATTCTTGACATACATCATTTCTTATGTGTAATATCATATAATAATGGGTGGGTTGAAGGGAAAATCTCGCCAGAAGAGGGATGGGATGTAAGTGAGGGGAGGGAAAATGGTTGGACATCAAGCAAGTACATACTTGCCAACCCTCCCGGTTTTACCGGGAGACTCCCGGAATTCAGCGCCTCTCCCGATAACCTCCCGGAAGAAATTTTCTCCCGATAAACTCCCGGAATTCAGCCGGAGCTGGAGGCCACGCCCCCTCCAGCTCAATGCGGACTGAGTGGGGACAGCGGCGACAGTCTGTTTTCACGTCCGCTTTCCCACGATATAAACAGCGTGCCTGCCCAATCACGTTATAACTGTAGAATGATCGATGGCGAGTTCTTGGATTCTTATGTGGGTTTATTGTTAGGCAGTTTCATTAACGTCCTCCCAGCGCGGTAACAACACACAACAACAGCAGTCACGTTTTCATCTACCGTAAAGCAATTTGTCTGCCGTAAACAGCAATGTTGTGACACTCTTAAACAGGACAATACTGCCATCTACTGGATAGCCTCCAGAACACTGAAATTCAAGTATTTCTTTTATTTATATGTATAATGAAATAAATATATATAGCCAGAATTCACTGAAAGTCAAGTATTTCAGACATATATATATATATATATATATATATATATATATATATACATATATATATATATATATATATATATATATATATATATATATATATATATATATATATATATATATATATATATATATGTATATATATATATATATATATATATATATGTCCATCCATCCATCCATTTTCTACCGCTTATTCCCTTCGGGGTCGCGGGGGGCGCTGGAGATATATATATATGAATGGAATATATATGAAATACTCGAGTTGGTGAATTCTAGCTGTAAATATAATCCTCCCCTCTTAACCACGCCCCCAACCACGCCCTCTGCCCCCAACCACACCCCCTTCCCGCCCCCGACCACGCCCCACCTCCCGGAATCGGAGGTCTCAAGGTTGGCAAGTATGAGCAAGTACGAAGCAGGTCCACTATTCATTCTCTATGTGAGGTTGTGTTTTATTGTGTATTTCATTACGTCTAAACAACACCTGCTCCCTGTTTCTTTCTTTTTTTAAGATATGTCGAGACAAAAAGCCTTTAGAGCAGAGGTGTCAAACTCATTTTAGATCGGGGGCCACATGGAGAGAAATCTACTCCCAAGTGGGCCGGACTGGTAAAATCACTGCACGATAACTTAAAAATAAAGACAACTTTAGATTGTTTTCTTTGTTTAAAAATAGAACAAGCACATCGCGAAAATGTACAAATTATAATGTTGTAGTTTTTTTTTACACTTACATGTTGCGGTTAATAGCATTCTGTCTTTATTTGTCGTTATTTATATTTCCTGAAGAAATTATTTGATAATGTTCATCAGTCAACTCATTGGTGTTCATTTTCAATCTATCAAGATAAAAAAATGATATCAAAATCAAATTACAGTATGTTATTTATGTAGTTTGATCATTTTCGTCGACTGATGTACTTACATAATGTGGTATATTTTGTACATATGTAGCATCATCTACAAAGATACAAAGAATTGCTATTCCGACGTCCAGTGGACACATTTAGAACAGCAGTTTGTTTCATGGAAAAATTTCAGGTTCATTTTTATACTTAGCAAACTCATCCCGCGGGCCGGATAACACCTGTTCGCGGGCCTGATCCGGCCCTCGGGCCGTACGTTTGACACCCCTGCTTAAGAGTATGCATGAAGGTGGCATGGGTACAACATTCATTGGACTAACCCATTCTGTCCCACACACATTAAAATCGAGTGTGTGCCAAACAGCTCAGTGTTTGTACTGCAGCGGCACTTCCTCCTGCAACAAATGCTTGTGAAGGATTTGCGTTTTGACCGTGAAAATATACATGTTGCACTGTATGGTTGAGAGCCGGGGCTTAGCCTCCGTGTAACACAAACGCACTGCAATGTCTTGAGGAAAAGACTCAATGCCGAGGTAAGGAGCGAGGGGGCGAGTATGACGGAGCACATTGAAAATTCCTGGAAAATTGTCAGCGCTGAAATAGTGTTTCATGGGATTTGAAAACATTGGTGTGTCAATCAGCTCAAAGCGATCAATCGCCACCTATCGATGACTAGTTCTTGACTGCAGACTCCTTCTCAGGCAATATAGGAAAATATATACACCGCTCTTATATACTCCAAGTCAGGGAATACTGGAAATTGTCAACAAAGCGTGTTTGTAGGATTTAGTCCATTCATTACGAACACTTGTGAGGTCATAGGTCACTGTTGTTCAACAAGGAGGCCTGGCTTACAATATCTGTTCGAGCTCATTCCAAAGGTATTTGAGGTCAGAGCTCTTAAGTTCTCCCGCATTAAACTCATTCAACAAAGAAAACAATTAAATTGGCAGAACGTTGCAGTCGGAATGTGGCTAAACCACTGCCAGAGGTGAGGCCTTGTTAGGGTTAATTGGATAAAAGTGGGAGATAAAACTTTAATTGCATGTACTCATTAAACATTATTTGTGTTTGCATTATTGGACAGGTGCGCCTTATAAAGTGTCCTGTGGTTGTGGGTAGATGACTGGTTTTCTTGGTAAGGGCATATGTTTTGGTTGTCCCAGAAATTATTGCCGATACACAATATTATTGTCAGCATTATTTTGTGACCAAACTAGGCACTAATGTAATCATAATATATAGTAATAATGCAATTATATGATTAAATGATATCAACTTTTATTTCTTATAACTGTAGAATTGTTTACCATTGTACTGTAATTGCAAGGTAAATGCCTTTTAATTATCCTTAGTAAATAAAATAATAATAGAGACTCTCATTTCTATAAGCAAAAAACTTTACTTAAATAAATATTGAGCATCTTAAAAAAAAATTCCAGGTTGGAAAAATAGGTTGGGTGTTGTCTTTATGTTGCCATCACGGCATTCTCACTCGTTCGTCCGTGTTGATGGGCTCATATTGGCCATTCGGTTTGAAGCTAAAATATTACCACAATGGGACATTTGGCTTTGTAATCAGATTTTTGTTACTTTGCTAAATTTCTTACTGGCGTAACACGAGTAGGGAGGCAATGTCCGTATATTCTATGCGTGTAAGTTAGCGGTCCCGCTTGCTGCGTACCGAGACAAAGATTGTAGATAACTGAAAAGAGGGCTCACTGCGTTCAAATAAACGTGCTCAGGTACTGAGAGCGATGCGCAGATTGAGAAATATTTGTCCCTGTTTGAAGCGAGAGACAAAGAAAATGGACATACCATTTTATCGATGCAGGCAAAGTCATCGACTTCATTTTTATTTGTTGTTCGATTAATTGACTTGTTTACCCGGGCCTATTTGGGTATGCATTGACATGTACTTAGGACATTTCCTCAAAGTGGAAACTAGAAGGACAAAACAGGGTGTAAATCTCGCTAGGGTTGGTATCAGAGGCTTCCTGTACATTTCCAAGAAAATGTTGAAAACTTTCTACGGGGAATTTGTAAATATATACCTGATCATTTAGGGTGCTTTTTAGACAAAACTAGCATTGAGGTTTCGCAAGCATGCTTGTCAACTAATATACATTTTAAAACAAGATTTGTGACTTTCACTCTTGAATACAATACAGTGGTACTTCAACTTATAAGCACATTGCGTTCACGACCAAGCTCGTATCTCAAAACACTCATATCTCAAAGCAGTCCTCAACTTAATCCATGCTTGGCCCTTCCAAAACACCACAATTATAGCATGTAACATGCCTTTTAAAAAGAAAAACAAACTGTTAGGTAATAAATATTGTTCAAGAACATTACAATAGCATCTGCTACAAAACAACTACTAGTAGTTTTATGTAATAATATTGTACACCATTTACCTTAGGAAACAGACTAATGCGGTGTTTCCTTCGGGGGGCTTCTATTGCCAGTGTTGCCAAGTCCACTTATTACCCCACTTATTATAAGCAATTTGTTTTCATAGAGTTGGTTGCTTGTTTCTATTGTGACATCTGACAACACTGTCTCTGCAGTTTAACAGTAGGAACTAGGATATCGTTGTTTATGTTCCACACAGACGTATCCGAGTGACACACCAGACGAGCAATTTGTATGTCGGTGTGCCAAAAGTAATGCTCGATTGTCCACTTTGTTGAGTCAGAACTAATTGAAACACAAACACAGCATCTGCAGCTTCTCAATATTTTAATATATAAATGTTTGTGGTCGCATGCTGCAGACTGGTTGCAGCTTGTGTGATGCAACGGAAAATGATATTGCGAGGATAACTCGTCGGGTAGGTTGCTAACCGGTAAAAATGTTTTTAATGGTTTGTTTCTCTGATTTGGTCTTCCGATTTTCCTCACAATAACTTTCTTAGTTCCGATGGCAGGATTGTGTTGATCTCTAAGAGGCGCTCATCGATTGTCTAATCAAAACTCATGTATATTTATCTACAAATAAAGCACATCTAAAATATTTTAACTCTTTATTGCTTAAACGGCACAACCCTGTTAAAAATATTACTTCAACCGACAATGAAAATGCTCGTAACTCAAGGTATGCTCACAACGTAAACATGATAGAATGCTTGTATTTCGAATTACTCATAAGTTAAGGTAAATTGAGGTATCACTGTAGTTTAAAGGCCTAATGAAACCCACTAGTACCGACCACGCAGTCTGATAGTTTATATATCAATGATGAAATCTTAACATTGCAACACATGCCAATACGGCCGGGTTAACTTATTAAGTGCAATTTTAAATTTCCCGGGAAATATCTGGCTGAAAACGTCTCGGTATGATGAAGTTTGCGCGTGACATCACGGATTGAGCGGAAGTATTGGGACACCATTGTGTCCCAATACAAACAGCTCTGTTTTCATCGCAAAATTCCACAGTATTCTGGACATCTGTGTTGGTGAATCTTTTGCAATTTCTTTAATGGACAATGAAGACAGCAAAGAAGAAAGCTGTAGGTGGGATCGGTGTATTAGCGGCTGGCTACAGCAACACAACCAGGAGGACTTTGAGTTGGATAGCAGACGCGCTACAGTGAGTACGCAGCTTTCTTCCAAACATTTGATCGCTTGCCCGTACGTGCGTGCCGCTATGTGCATGTCACATACGTAACTTTGGGGAAATATATGTGCTGTATGAACTTTGCGAAAGTGAACGGTACTTTGGGCTGTGGGATTGAGTGTGTTGTGCGGGTGTTTGAGTTGTATTGGTGGGTTGTATGGACGGGAGGTGGGAGGTGTTTGTTATGCGCAATTAATTTGTGGCATATTAAATATAAGCCTGGTTGTGTTGTGGCTAATAGAGTATACATATGTCTTGTGTTTATTTACTGTTTTAGTCATTCCCAGCTGAATATTAGGTCCCACCCGCCTCTCACAGCATCTTCCCTATCCGAATCGCTTCCACTGCCCTCTAATCCTTCACTTTCACTTTCCTCATCCACAAATCTTTCATCCTCGCTCAAATTATTGGGGTAATCGTCGCTTTCTCGGTCAGAATTGCTCACGTTTATTTTAAACAAGGAGATTCGGTAAAGAATCTGGGTATTATCTTCGACCCAACTCTCTCGTTTGAGTCACACATTAAGAGTGTTACTAAAACGGCCTTCTTTCATCTCCGTAATATCGCTAAAATTCGTTCCATCTTGTCCACTAGCGACGCTGAGATCATTATTCATGCGTTCGTTACGTCTCGTCTCGATTACTGTAACGTATTATTTTCGGGCCTCCCTATGTCTAGCATTAAAAGATTACAGTTGGTACAAAATGCGGCTGCAAGGCTTTTGACAAAAACAAGAAAGTTTGATCATATTACGCCTATACTGGCTCACCTGCACTGGCTTCCTGTGCACTTAAGATGCGACTTTAAGGTTTTACTACTTACGTATAAAGTACTGCACGGTTTAGCTCCAGCCTATCTCGCCGATTGTATTGTACCATATGTCCCGGCAAGAAATCTGCGTTCAAAGAACTCCGGCTTATTAGTGATTCCCAGAGCCAAAAAAAAGTCTGCGGGCTATAGAGCGTTTTCTATTTGGGCTCCAGTACCCTGGAATGCCCTCCCGGTAACAGTTAGAGATGCTACCTCAGTAGAAGCATTTAAGTCCCATCTTAAAACTCATTTGTATAATCTAGCCTTTAAATAGACCCCCCCTTTTTAGACCAGTTGATCTGCCGTTTCTTTTCTTCTCTCCTCTTCTCCCCTGTCCCTTGCGAGGGGGAGTTGCATAGGTCCGGTGGCCATGGATGAAGTGCTGGCTGTCCAGAGCCGGGACCCCGGGTGGACCACTAGCCTGTGCATCGGTTGGGGACATCTCTGCGCTGCTGACCCGTCTCCGCTCGGGATGGTTTCCTGTTGGCCCCGCTGTGGACTGGACTCCCGCTGATGTGTTGGATCCACTGTGGACTGGACTTTCACAATGTTATGTCAGACCCACTCGACATCCGTTGCTTTCGGTCTCCCCTAGAGGGGGGGGGTTACCCACATATGCGGTCCTCTCCAAGGTTTCTCATAGTCATTCACCGACGTCCCACTGGGGTGAGTTTTTCCTTGCCCGTATGTGGGCTCTGTACCGAGGATGTCGTTGTGGCTTGTACAGCCCTTTGAGACACTTGTGATTTAGGGCTATATAAATAAACATTGATTGATGATTGATTGACGTTGCTGGCATCCATGATTGAAAACAATGTGCAGATGTGAGGAGCTCTTCAACCTCTGACGTCACGCTACTTCCGGTACAGGCAAGGCTTTTTTTATCAGCGACCAAAAGTTGCGAACTTGATCGTCAATGTTCTCTACTAAATCCTTTCAGCAAAAATATGGCAATATCGCGAAATGATCAAGTATGACACATAGAATGGATCTGCTATCCCCGTTTAAATAAGAAAATCTCATTTCAGTAGGCTTTTAGATACGTTTTAGTAAAATATCAATGCATGCAAGTGTGGCTTTAAATAGCTCTGCAATAAATGGTGTGCTATATTATTGCATGGAACTATGGGATGCACAGTGAAAGTAAATTTGCATTTTTAACACAATGATAATGAAGCAATTGCATCCATTTTTGAACCCCCTACAAATTCCTTCACTCGCTACAGTAGAAATCTGACACCATCACTGGAGGAAACGGGACGACTTCCACCAACAGACCCACAGGTCACATGATCAACAGCGAGATTAGGAAGCATAAGAGGTGAACGCCACACCTCAGGCTGACAGGTTATCAGCAGCACTGGGGTCCAGGAGTCAATGGGGGCAGCATTTCACCGAGGTCACATTCCCCTCGACCACAGGAAGCCCCCACACTTAACACATATGACTGTGAGATTGTATCATCTCGTGTTGATGATGTTGCCGTACTGTAGGAGTGCATTTGTTGCTTGTTGTGTTGCTGGACTAGGTTTTGTTTGTTCTGCATGCCACTAGTTGTCTGACTGGTCTAACCTTTTCCAACAGTCATCTCTCAAAGGCACTCCCTGTAGACGTGTGACTACAACAGTATAATACCGAAATGTCCTCGCACCTTGTTAAGCCTCCTGAAACGCCACAGCCATCGACTTCTACCCTTTTACACGCCATGGTGAAACTGTGACATAACATGATGCGACACACCCAACATGCCTGCAAAATAACTCATGCCTGATGTAGACGTTGCGTTGCTTGGCTTCACAAAATGGAACAAACACAAACTGTGTGCGACACCAGCACACTGCCCTGTGGTGGGTGAGCAGGCATGGAGCCACAGCTGTGTCCCCCGCATTCTTGTCCACTGGAGGCCGTAAAGACAGCACTTCCATGTCAAAAAATGACAAAGGAGTGTGGCGGTACGGCGACAAGCACACTGGACAATCATTAGCAGTGTTAAAGAGACTGAATGCAGAAAACTAAAGAAATGATGAACAACATGGATGGAAGAGGTCAATGGGGGAAATCATGAGGCCCTGTCATGTAAATTTAGGCTATGTCTACACTAAGCCGGATAACCCCTTAACCAGTGGTTCTCAACCTTTTTTCAGTGATTTACCCCCTGTGAACATTTTTTTAATTCAAGTACCCCCCTAATCAGAGCAAAGCATTTTTGGTTGAAAAAAAGAGATAAAGAAGTAAAATACAGCACTATGTCATCAGTTTCTGATTTATTAAATTGTATAACAGTGCAAAATATTGCTCATTTGTTGTGGTCTTTCTTGAACTATTTGGAAAAAAAGATATAAAAATAACTAAAAACTTGTTGAAAAATAAACAAGTGATTCAATTATAAATAAAGATTTCTACACATTGAAGTAATCATCAACTTAAAGTGCCCTCTTTGGGGATTGTAATAGAGATCCATCTGGATTCATGAACTTAATTCTAACCATTTCTTCACAAAAAAAGAAACCTTTAACATCAATATTTATGGAACATGTCCACAAAAAATCTAGCTGTCAACACTGAATATTGCATTGTTTGCATTGTAATGAATGGAATAGCCTACTTGATTTGATGTTCAGTTTATGAACTTACATTCATATTTTGTTGAAGTATTATCCAATAAATATATTTATAAAGGATTTTTGAATTGTTGCTATTTTTAGAATATTTTAAAAAAATCTCACGTACCCCTTGGCATACCTTCAAGTACCCCCAGGGGTACCCGTACCCCCATTTGAGAACCGGTTTAAACGAATAATTATTTAGCCTAAGCCCCGTTTCAGCCACACTAAACTATCGTTTAAGGTCCCCCTCCTCGGACAATTGTTTACACGGGTAAGTGCGCCGTGTATTTCTTGAATGTCCTGCTCTTAGCTTTGTATGGACTCATTGATCGTTTACAAACTGAGTTCGAAGAGGAAGTGATGCCAGAAAGACCATCAGCCAGCTTCATAATAAAGCGGTTTCGTAACTCGGCGCTATAACCACTGGAAATATGGAGGCGAGTCATCCAGACATGCCCGTGTTTCTCCTTCCGCCTGCACAGACGCTTGTAGAAATCACACATGAATACCTTAACAGAAAGCGATTGCAGCTATTTCGGATACAACACTTCTCAGACGGCAAGAGATCTTTCGAATGTCACAGGTCAGCTGTGATTCTACTTAGCAAAAACCTTTGTTCATTTGTCGAAGGAGAGACAACAAGAATGCGAGCTCCCGTGGATGTGATAAAAAAGGTAGCGTGTGCTTTGTATTACCTGGCCGTCGAGGAAAGACTACGGAAAACAGTGAATGCTTTTGGACTGGCAAAGCAGACTGTATCAGTTATTGTCCGCCATGTACCGTATTTTTCGAACTATAAGTCGCAGTTTTTGGCCATGGGTGCGTCTTATACTCAGGAGCGACTTATGTGTGAAATTGTTAACACATTACCGTAAAATAAATGATAATATTATTGAACTCATTCACGTAAGAGACTAGACGTATAAGATTTCATGGGATTTAGCGATTAGGAGTGACAGATTGTTTGGTAAACGTATAGCATGTTCTATATATTATAGTTATTTGAATGACTCTTACCATAATATGTTACGTTAACATACCAGGCACGTTCTCAGTTGGTTATTTATGCATCATATAACGTACACTTATTCAGCCTGTTGTTCACTATTCTTTATTTATTTTAAATTGCCTTTCAAATGTCTATTCTTGGTGTTGGGCTTTATCAAATACATTTCCCCAAAAAATGCGACTTATACTCCAGTGCGACTTATATATGTTTTTTTCCTTCTTTATTATGCATTTTCGGCCAGTGTGACTTATACACCGGAGCGACTTATACTCCGAAAAATACGGTACTGTATGTCGCGGACTCAATGTCTGGGTCCAGAGTATATAAAGTCACTAAAAAACGAATGGACAATGAAGGTGAAGGCAAAAGTGTGAGGAGTGTCCTGACCAGATATCTAGATCCCTAGTTTGATTGATGTAAAATGTTCTTTATCACATTGTTTACGTGTCTAATAAAGATTTTATTAATTTATGATGTCTCAGGTGTGATTCACTACAATAGGGCCCCACAGCACACTCGATTCCAGTTAATTGAAATACCACAACACTGGATATTGTTCAGATAAGTTACATTTAAGAACTTGCCCACAAAAGAACACTGGAGGTGACTATGACGTGCGCATTTTCCGCGCATGCGTATTAGGTCGCGTTGCGCCGGCGGACGGAGGGGGGAGGAGGTCTTAAACGGTGGCATTGTTGGGTGTGGACACGGATAAGGTTAGGTGGGATTTACCCTGGATAACCTAATCCGGTTTAGTGTAAACGGGGGCCTTATTCGGAAGTTAAAGATCACACAGTAGCTTTCAAGTTGTCTAATTTCCAGAGATACAATTTAAATCTTACTGATGAGAAAAAAATTCATGTCTGGGAGGAGTTTGTGCCTAGAGAGTGAATGCAGAGAAAGGATGAGTCCTTTCTAAGAAGATGGAGGGCAACCATAGTGCGGCACAAAAAGAGAATCCTGTTTGCTGTCCCTTGATACCGTATACACACCAAGCAGTCTTGGCACCACATTTCAGAGACAGACCCATGTCTTTGTTCAACTAATCGGCAGACCACTCTAAGTGGGCTGTTTTTCAACCCTCTGACACAAAGATACTTTTTCATGACTCCCACCTTAGTGCAATCATTTCCCTGCTCTTCTTCCTCAGATATCAGGGACAGAGAAGTCACTGTGTCTTAATGTGTCAATCCCAGAGTACAGGAGCCCTGAGAAAAGTCCATCCTGACTCTCTGGTCAAACTCGCACAAGTCAGCAATAGGGTTGTACGGTATACCAGTATTAGTATAGTACCGTGATACTAATTAATCATTTTCGGTACAATACCGCCTCTGAAAAGTACCGGTTCGCCACCCCCAAACCCCACTCAGGAAATATGTCCCTGGACACATGAGGACTTTGAATATGACCACCGTATGATCCTGTAACAATTGATACCCAAATTTGTGGTATCATCCAAAACTAATGTAAAGTATCAAACAACAGAAGAATAAGTGATTATTACATTTTAACAGAAGTGTAGATAGAACATGATAAAAGAGAAAGTAAGCAGATATTAACAGTAAATGAACAAGTAGATTAATAATCCATTTTCTACCACCTGTCCTTAATAATGTTAACAAAATAATAGAATGGAAAATGACACAATATGTTACTGCATAAGTCTGCGGACTAATTAGGAGACTTTGTTTGTTTACTTATTAATAAAAGATAAGTTGTCTTGTATGTTCACTATTTTATTTAAGGACAAACTTGCAATAAGAAACATATGTTTAATGTACCCTAAGATTTTTTGTTAAAATAAAGCCAATAATGCCATTTTTTGTGGTCCCCTTTTTTTAGAAAAGTACCGAAAAGTATCGAAATAATTTTGGTACCGGTACCGGTACCAAAATATTGGTATCGGGACAACACTAGTCAGCAATGCAAAACCCCTTTTTCAGGACAGTACCATTCGGCACAGTTCATTTTAGCATCCTTCATGTTGTGTACCAACTGCAGCCTAGAGCACAGAAAGAATAAAGTGAGAAACCCTTTGTATTGTTGATGAAAATGTGACGTCTAATGGAGCCACTTGGAGAGGTGCGAAAACGTATCAAATGGAAAGTGGACGATACTAAATCAATCAATCAAAGTTTATTTATACAGTATAGCCCATAACAGGGCAAGAAACCGGTACAATGGACGTGGAGGGGATCTAGTTAATAGTGTGAGAGTCCAGTCCATAGTGGGGCCAGCAGGAGGTACAGAACTTCAAATCAGATGTCTGCTTACCAAGTAGGGACATTTATTCATGTTATTGCTGAGCAGGATACTACACTTCTCAGGTATCTGCTATTCCAGATATATAGAATTGTAGCTCCTGAATTTTAATCTAATGGGAGGTGATCAAATATTCCCACCTCGAGTCTCACAAAAGGACAATATCATCCATTCAAACCAAATATCACATTTCACTCAACATACTGTGGCTCAATTCTTATGCCTTTGCTTACAGCGCCGACATTTGGGAACCAGGGTGAGGTGATAAAAGAAAGGTAAGTATATGAAAAACATATTTGTGGTGCACTCAAGGAACATTAAGCATACAGACTGTGTGTATTTGGGGTGGTGATGTTAGGTATAGGGTGGGGGCCTTAAAGAAGTCTCGCAAAAATAACAATGATAAATTAGTAAAACTAAAGACCAGAAAGGGGCCACAAACGAAATCTTGTTTAAGGCCACACAAAACCAATGGCTTGCTCTGACCCCATGTCTTCCTGGCCAGCATTAGCGAGTAAGACACAACTTTTTTTTCAACAGTAGGTCAGGAGAAAGTGAGTGTGACGGACAGTGCTGAGAAGAAGTGAATGATTACAATAAATTAAATTTAAGAAATAAATAATGGAAAAACATGACGAGGTTTGCGTGTAGGCAAAGGTATATGAACGTAGCACAGCTACAATAAGCTACATCATACTGAAGGAAGAGGAGTTGATTAAGACTATCGGCAAACATTTATCCATACAAATATAGAGAAGATGCTATGTGGTGTGTAGAAGCAGGTCACAGGAGATAACGTACGAGTAAGGTAAATACTATTATTATTACATTATTTAGTTAAACTACTGTTGTTGTTCGTAGTACATTATATTGTACTGATTTTTGTTGGATTGAAGTTTGTCTTTAATTTTTAATAATAGGATTTGCGGTGACAAATTGATCGAACCAGATATGTTTACCATAATGATATGATAATCTATAAGCTCCACCAATTTATTTATTTTTTTAAATAGATAATAAATGACCTGACCTGTCTCCACTCAAGATGATCTCCTACTGGCCCCACTACGGACTGGACTCTCACACTATTATGTTAGATCCACGACGGACTGGGCTCTCACACTCTTAACTAGATCCACTATGGACTGGACTCTCACACTATTATGTTAGATCCACTATGGACTGGACTCTCACACTATTATGTTAGATCCACTATGGACTGGACTCTCACACTATTATGTTGGATCCACTATGGACTGGACTCTCACACTATTATGTTAGATCCACTATGGACTGGGCTCTCACACTCTTAACTAGATCCACTATGGACTGGACTCTCACACTATTATGTTAGATCCACTATGGACTGGACTCTCACACTATTATGTTAGATCCACTATGGACTGGACTCTCACACTATTATGTTGGATCCACTATGGACTGGACTCTCACACTATTATGTTAGATCCACTGTGGACTGGACTCTCACACTATTATGTTGGATCCACTATGGACTGGACTCTCACACTACTATGTTTGATCCACTATGGACTGGACTCTCACACTATTATGTTAGATCCACGGCGGACTGGGCTCTCACACTCTTAACTAGATCCACTATGGACTGGACTCTCACACTATTATGTTAGATCCACTATGGACTGGACTCTCACACTATTATGTTAAATCCACTATGGACTGGACTCTCACACTATTATGTTAGATCCACTATGGACTGGACTCTCACACTATTATGTTAGATCCACTATGGACTGGACTCTCACACTATTATGTTGGATCCACTATGGACTGGACTCTCACACTGTTATGTTAGATCCACTATGGATTGGACTCTCACACTATTATGTTAGATCCACTATGGACTGGACTCTCACACTATTATGTTAGATCCACTATGGACTGGACTCTCACACTATTATGTTAGATCCACGGCGGACTGGGCTCTCACACTCTTAACTAGATCCACTATGGACTGGACTCTCACACTATTATGTTGGATCCACTATGGACTGGACTCTCACACTATTATGTTAGATCCACTATGGACTGGACTCTCACACTGTTATGTTAGATCCACTATGGACTGGACTCTCACACTATTATGTTGGATCCACTATGGACTGGACTCTCACACTGTTATGTTAGATCCACTATGGATTGGACTCTCACACTATTATGTTAGATCCACTATGGACTGGACTCTCACACTATTATGTTGGATCCACTATGGACTGGACTCTCACACTGTTATGTTAGATCCACTATGGATTGGACTCTCACACTATTATGTTAGATCCACTATGGACTGGACTCTCACACTATTATGTTAGATCCACTATGGACTGGACTCTCACACTGTTATGTTAGATCCACTATGGACTGGACTCTCACACTATTATGTTAGATCCACTATGGACTGGACTCTCACACTATTATGCTAGATCCACTCGACGTTCATTACAAAACTCAACCCAAGGTTTCTTATTGTATCCCATTGGGTTGAGTTTTTTCTTGCCCTGATGTGGGATCTGAGACGTAGATGTTGTTGTGGCTTGTGCAGCCCTTTGAGACACTCGTGATTTAGGGCTATATAAGTAAACTTTGATTGATTGATTGATTGATTGAAATATAAAATGTTGTATTTTACCCCGTGGTAGATAGTATCACATTGCGGTACATTGTGGACAGCTGCAGCCATCTTGGATTACACATAACACCAAGCCTTGCGAGCCTTTAAACAACAACACTATGGTTAGGCACATTCTTTTGGTTCTCACGCGAGTACACACCCAAACACATTGGCGAAAAACTGAAGAAACTGAAAAACTGAAGAAACTTTATAAGATAATGCCCCCCTCTCCTGCATGGAGAGGTTAACAGGTGGCCACGGATAATCTCAGGAAAGGTACCAGTCTGGAGGAGGTACAGGCTTTTCCAAGTCGTGACCCGGGGTGGACCCCTCCTCTATGCATCAGCTGGTGATGTCTCTGTGTTGTTGACTTTTCTACATGGAAGAAGGTCTCCCACGACCCTCTGCTAGCCTCCCAATGGACCTCTATGGACGTCTTGTGTATAGCCCCGGACATTCTATTTCATTGCTTTGTATTTTATTTACTTGCACTTTAATGTAAAAAATCTGAGCCAATATTCTTTATTTACATGGCGTCAATGTAGAAATATACTGTATCTCTCACCAATACTTATTATCCTGATTTATAGAAACAAGCCCGACTTTTGAAGTACCGCTATATTATCATTATTGTGAGCCATATATGGTTCAATACAGTGAGGTGCCCTGAGGTTCGCAGCCCTATGTTATAGCATGTTGCATGTTAAAATTGTGGTGTTCTTATGTAAAGACTGGAGTATAAATTTAGACTGAATTGCACAATTCATGAGCCATTTCTGGATATAGAGTCATTAATTAACTTATGTACGCATTTAATGAGAGAAATGTAGGCTATTGTTTAATATTGTTGAATTTGGCGTAATCAATTACTATTCCTCGAGTTCATTGCGCAAATAAACTGTTTCTTTTAAGTATCGTTTTTGCTGAAGGGCGAATAGCTAAGCATGCAGTACAGACGACACAATAAGCAATGCTAACCACAAAATATTTGATGTGAAGTAGGGCTGATGCATCCGAATATGGATAGTATCGATACCTAATAAACGGTAGAACATGATCGATATTAAAGTGTTTAGATCAATATTTGTTTTTCCTATTATGATTATTATTACAAAATTATCTTTTGGTTGGTTTGTTTTTGGTAATGTTAACACACTTACGGAATAGTATACAGGAGGGCAAAAAACTAAATGATTTAAATGGAAACCAAGATTTATTTATTTATTTACTTACTCATGAAGTTTTTTTTTTAATCGGATTAATTGAGATCTGTTTCTTTATACTCCTTTTGCTGTGTGATGTATCATATGTTAATTGTTTGCATGTTTGAAATAAACTAACACCATAACCATAACACCATAACTGTTACGAGATGGTCGCATGGTGATGCGCGGATTGTTCTCCCAACGATGCAGCAGAACTCCGGAGACAGTGTGCAGGTAGGAGAATGATTTATTCGCATAAATCAAACAAAAAGACAGGAACAAACAAAAGAGACGCGTGCCGATAGCAGGGGGAGCTAAGGTGGAACTTAGCGCAGGAATCAAAAACATACAGGTAGGAAAAACTAAATCACCGGACTGAGTGAGGCGAAAAGGCAGGACTAAATAGGTCTCTGATTAGTGCCCTGGAACAGGTGAGCATCCCGAACACTAATCAGAGGCAGGTGAAAACAATCAGCACCCACGACAACACACAAAAGAGGGGTGCTGAAACAGAACTTAAACCACAAGTGAATCAAAACCTAAATAAATGTAAACAAACTATGATCCGGGCAACGGATAATAACAATAACAGTGTTTTTTAGTTGTTTAGTTTTGGGGGTTTTTTGGTATTAATTAGATCAATTAATTCTATGTAATAAAGGGGAATAAGGAAATAATTTGAATATGTTGTTGATATTTTTGCACTGATGTCCTGCGGGGTTTTTTTCAATCATAATTGTTCTGAAAAATTGAAAGGCAAAATCACAAATTACTCAAAATTATTGAAAATGTAGAAAAATTTAGCAAAATGTATCAGTATTAGCATTGGTATCGCCAGTTACTGCCCCTGTATCTACTTGGTTTTGGATCGATACCAAATTTGTAGACACGCCAATTAAAAATGTAAAGTAACAAGAAGTATAAGTGCCACTCAGAAATCGACACAATCCTGCTCTCCAACCACCGGAACTAGGAAACTTAGTTCAAGGTATTCGTAAACATCAACTCGGTGCATCATTTGTAATGCTATGTCATCCTTTTCATCATTTTGCTACTTTTAAGGTATCTACTTTGTCTTCCAACCCAACCACTTTGTTAACGAAGTGATGCGGTATCATTATTATTCTACAGAAATCAATGTCATCGTGCTTTTTATCTCTGATATCATTCAACCTGTCTCTCATCTAGTTTAACTTAATTACAGTATTACTTCTCAGAGAGTACCTGCTTGCTGGCTCTCGTCAATGTCACTCTTTCTGTGCATGTGTTGCACGACAGAAGCTAATTTTCTTACCATTGTGTTGGTGGTCAGTAGCCTTGATGTCTGGACGTTAGCAACAATTAACTTGTACTACTAGAGACCGCAACTAATTTTCTTTAGACAAATACCGAATGTTGCTTTAGTCAGATTTATTCAAGCCAGTGGTGTCCGCAAACATATTTGTAATTATGTTCAAGATCTCTGGTCTGGTCGGGATCATCTTAAAAATAGATAAACACATTTTACAATAATATTTGGCCATCAAATAAAGGACACATAAAACCACTAGAACATAAAAAGTATACCACATACACTTGTGCAATGTGACAATAAAATACTATACCTGCACTGTGCACTTTATATATGATACATTATCATATTTTAGAGGGGCAGAGTATTGCAAATATAATGACTTAGTAGTGTCATAAAAACATAACAATATGTTTTATAGTATTTGTATATTGCAATGTATTGATTTACAACTTAGTAAGGGATAGTTAGTACACAGGAGAGTAGTTCAGTGTTCAAATCCCACTGAGACCCCCCCTGTGTAGTGTGCATGTTTTTTGGTGGGTTTTCTCGGAGTAAAATGCTTACCTCCCACATTCCAAAAACATGCATATTATGTTAGTTAACGACTATAAATTGCTTATCAGTCATCATCTCATTTGACAGTTTGGACTTAAATATTAGTTGCCTTAGTTCTATATATTTTTCTGTCCGATTTTTTTTTTTTTTTACTTCCTGTTCCCCTCAACCACTTCTCTTGTCTGAGAGCTGCCTCCTTCGCCTGTTCCTGATTAGGAATCAGGACACACCTGTTTGTATGCGCTTCATTTTGCTCTGTTTGCTTTGTGCTAGTTGTGCTGCGTAGCTGTCCTCATGCTTCCTGTGCATTTTCCTGCTGCACTATTTATGTTTTGTTTTCCCTAATACTTGCAAGTTGCCTGCCCTCTCTGCATCCAGGGGTCCAAACTAACAGTAAAACGTAACTGACACGCAAAAGGTGTGTCAGTCGATCATCAGTCTTCACCATGACCTTACTTTCGTCACTTGACCGACATTTACGGGACCCGAGGATCTTGTGCTGCTGCGAGCTCAGTATTAAGGAAAAAAAGACTGTCAGAAAGGCGAGAAACACTTTTTATGTCAACAGACTCTCACGGCGTACCTGCTGTCAAAACCCTAAAGACCGACCTATCTTCACAATAAAAGCGCGGCTCCATCCTGCCTGCGCTAACACAATAAGAGTCTCAGAAAGCTAGCGCACACAAGCTAGCAAGCTACAGAGTTTGCCGCCAATGTATTTCTTGTAAAGTGTATAAAAACGAGTATGGAAGCCGAACAAATAAGATGCCAAAAACCAACAACTTTCATGTGGTATTGGACAGAAAGGATGATTTTTTTGTTCTCCTCCATTCAAAAATGTGGAAGTTATCAGCACTAATATGATTCCAATCAATGCAAGTCATCAGAATCTTGTCTTCATGAAATAAATGAATCTGTATGTGTTAAACATGCTTGTATTATATATACACTACCGTTCAAAAGTTTGGGGTCATCCAAACAATTTTGTGGAATAGCCTTCATTTCTAAGAACAAGAATAGACTGTCGAGTTTCAGATGAAAGTTCTCTTTTTCTGGCCATTTTGAGCGTTTAATTTACCCCACAAATGTGATGCTCCAGAAACTCAATCTGCTCAAAGGAAGGTCAGTTTTGTAGCTTCTGTGACAAGCTAAACTGTTTTCAGATGTGTGAACATGATTGCACAAGGGTTTTCTAATCATCAATTAGCCTTCTGAGCCAATGAGCAAACACATTGTACCATTAGAACACTGGAGTGATAGTTGCTGGAAATGGGCCTCTATACACCTATGTAGATATTGCACCAAAAACCAGACATTTGCAGCTAGAATAGTCATTTACCACATTAGCAATGTATAGAGTGTATTTATTTAAAGTTAAGACTAGTTTAAAGTTATCTTCATTGAAAAGTACAGTGCTTTTCCTTCAAAAATAAGGACATTTCAATGTGACCCCAAACTTTTGAACGGTAGTGTATATATATATATATATATATATATATATATATATATATATATATATATATATATATATATATATATATATATATATATATATATATATATATATATATATATATACTAGGGCTGTGAATCTTTGGTTGTCCCACGATTCGATTCAGAGTCGATTCTTGGGGTCACGATTCAATTCAAAATCTTTTTTTTTTTCAATTCAACACGATTCTCGATTCAAAAACTTTTCTTTTTTTTTTTTTTTAAATGAAAACAATACACAACAATACCATAATAATGCAATACAATTTCAAAACCAAACCCAATTTTGCTGCCGATGGTGTTAGTGGATGATCCTTTTCCTCTGATAACTGTGGGTTGTGTCTGTCCAAGTGAGCGCGGGGATTTGAAGTATTCCCAAAATACTTAACTTTAGCGTTGCAAAGTCTGCAAATTGCAGGAGTCATGTCAAGCCCTTTCTTGCCACGGTAAAATCCAAAGTGTCTCCAAACGTTTGCTTTCAAAGCCCGGGGAGGCGGTTGTATTTCTTTAGGCTGCTGTCACGCCAAATTTCTTCCCCCCTACAAAAACATTCCCCCCCCCCCCCCCCCCCCCCCCCCCCCATTTACTTCCGGAGCTGCGTCCAATAAAGTCACAAAGTTGCCGGGGGTCCTTAACCGACACGCGACTGTCCTGTTTCGCGCCTGTACAAAAAAAAAACAATCGATTTCTTCAGATTCCAGCAGCTGTCAAAGACGAAGTATCTTTCCAGCGACGGGCAGTCAAAGCCGAAGTGCTATCGATCGCTGTCAATGACGTAAGAGGAAACATGACCACGGAAGTAAATGGGGGGGGGGGATGTTTTTGTAGGGGGAAGAAATTTGGCGTGACACTGCTCTGTGTCTTTTTCTTTTGCCTGCATTTTAGCGGCAACACAGCAACACTACACTGTACACTCCCCTTAGTACTAGCTAGCCACCAGGTAGCAATGCTGCTTATTGCGCAATACCTACGGTAGCCCAGAAGGCACATACACATTGCCGGGAGCGGGGGAAGAAAATTGATTTTTGAAAAATGAGAATTGATACTGAATCATACAACGTGAGAATGGCCATTTGAATTCGAATCGATTTTTTCCCATACCCCTAGCTGACATGCAAGCAGAGTAGCAGATTTTTGTAAAAAGCTTTTATAATTGTAAAGGACAATGTTTTATCAACTGATTGCAATAATGTAAATTTGTTTGAACTATTAAATGAACCAAAAATATGACTTATTTTATCTTTGTGAAAATATTGGACACAGTGTGTTGTCAAGCTTATGAGATGCGATGCAAGTGTAAACCACTGTGACACTATTGTTCATTTTATTTTTTTTTATAAATGTCTAATGATAATGTCAATGAGGGATTTTTAATCACTGCTATGTTGAAATTGTAACTAATATTGATGCTGTTGTTGATAATATTCTTTTTTGTTTCACTATTTTTGGTTTGTTCTGTGTCGTGTTTGTGTCTCCTCTCAATTGCTCTGTTTATTGCCGTTCTGAGTGTTGCTGGGTCGGGTTTGGTTTTGGAATTGGATTGCATTGTTATGGTATTGCTGTGTATTGTTTTGTTGGATTGATTAATTAAAAAAAAAAAAAGAAAAGAAAAAAAAAATTATTAAAAAAAATAAATAAAAAAAATGATTTTTTTAAAAATGAGAATCGATTCTGAATCGCACAACGTGAGAATCGCGATTCGAATTCGAATCGATGTTTTCCCACACCCCTAATATATACATACAGTTGTGTTCAAAATAATAGCAGTCCCACATCACTAGCAAGATAAATCACTGTTTTTGTTAGAATTTCAACTTCTATACTGCAAGTAAGTTTCTAGAAGGTTTAGTAAAGGTATAGAAAACCAACAGACCCAACAGGCATGACGTGCATGCTGCTGATTCTGTGAAACTGAATAATTTACTGAAAGGGGCGTGTTCAAAAAAAATAGCAGTGCGTAGTTCAATTAGTGAGGTCATTGATTATGTGGGAAAAAAAGGTGTTAAACAAGTGGCCCTATTTAAGGATCAAGGCAACTGACGCTGCATATGCTGGCTGTGCATTTGTCCTTGGAAAACAGAGTAAAATGGGTCGTTCAAGACACTGTTCAGAAGAAGAGCATTCATTGATTAAGATTTTAATAAAAGAGGGGAAAACCTATAAAGAAGTGCAGAAAATGATAGGCTGTTCAGCTAAAATGATATCAAACGCTTTAAAATGGCAGCCAAAACCAGAAAGGTGAGGAAGACAAAGAAAAACGACTATTGGAATGGATGGGAGAATAACCAAAATGGCAAAGGCTCAGCCAATGATCAGCTCCAGGAGGATGAAAGAAGATCTAAGATGGCCTGTGAGTACTGTAACAATCAGACCACGTCTATGTGAAGCCAAGCTACCAGCAAGAATGTTTTGGTATCTTGGAGCATTTAAAGTTCCTTTCACTGGAACTAAGGGGCCAAGCCCAACTCCTGAAAAACCAACCCCACACCATAATTCCTCCTCCACCAAATGTCACACTCGGCACAATGCAGTCCGAAATGTAGCGTTCTCCAAGCAACCTCCAAACCCAGACTGGTCCATCAGATTGCCAGATGGAAAATTGTGATTCATCACTCCAGAGAAGGCGTCTCCACTGCTCTAGAGTCCAGTGGCGACGTGCTTTACACCAGTGGTCCCCAACCACCGTGGACCGATTGGTACCGGGCTGCACAAGAAATTAAAAAAAATTTAAAAATATATTTTTTATTTTTTAATTAAATCAACACAAAAAACACAATATATACATTATATATCAATATACATCAATACAGTCTGCAGGGATACAGTCCGTAAGCACACATGATTGTATTTCTTTATGACAAAAAAAACAAAACAAACAAAAAAAAAACATAACCTCACCCCCCCGCCACCCCGTCCGTGGGACAAATTTTCAAGCGTTGACCGGTCCGCAGCTACAAAAAGGTTGGGGACCACTGCTTTACACCACTGCATCACACGCTTTGCATTGGACTTGGTGATGTATGGCTTAGATGCAGCTGCTCGGCCATGGAAACCCATTCCATGAAGCTCTCTGCGTACTGTACGTGGGCTAATTGGAAGGTCACATGAACTTTGGAGCTCTGTAGCAACTGACTGTACAGAAAGTCTTTGCACTATGCGCTTCAGCATCCGCCGACCCCTCTATGTCAGTTTACGTGGCCTACGATTTCGTGGCTGAGTTGCTGTTGTTCCCAAACTCTTCACTTTTCTTATAATAAAGTTGACTTTGGAATATTTAGGAGCAAGGAAATTTCACGACTGGATTTGTTGCACAGGTGGCATCCTGTGACAGTTCCACGCTGGAAATCACGGAGCGCGGCCCATTCTTACACAAATGTTTGTAGAAATAGTCTCCATGCATGAGTGCTTGATTTTATACACCTGTGACCGGGCCAAGTGATTAGGACTCAGAGTTTATATTGGAGATTTTAGATGCAAGTCGATATCAACCTATCTGATCTTTTTTTTTTTTTTTTTGCTGATATCAGACCAATATACTATATCAATATTGGATTGGGACAGCCCTAGTTATGACAATTATTGCCTCTAAAAGTATATTATTAGGATTGTATTCATAGAAAAACATCGAGACCCAACTTAGAGCATCCGATTTTTCCCACAGAAATCACATCAACATCCACATGTTTTTATAACTTTGGCATCAAATGTCACATAGGTTGTCTGTAGACTTTGATGGATCAATCTCTCTCCCACCAGCCGTCCCTGAGGCTTTCATGTGCTTATCTCTGACGACTGTCTGTCTGCCTGACCGCCTCACCACTCATTCACACTTGGAGGCATCATACAGCCTGCAGCTTTCACTCCAAAAAAAAAAACCCTGCACACATACCAAAACTCAGTGACCAGAACCATTATTTGGAGCCACTCAAAAGTCCACTTGTTTGATTTTTGTTCAGTCTTGAAACCATTTTTGGTGTGAAGAGGCGCCTGCCCTGCAATGAGGTGGCGACTTGTCCAGGGTGTACTCCGCCTTCCGCCCAAATGCAGCTGAGATAGGCTCCAGCACCCCCCGCGAACCCAAAAGGGACAAGCGGGAGAAAATGGATAGATGGATGCAAGAGGCGCCTGTGAGATTTGTCCAATTGTTTTTGTGCGTATTAAAGGACACAATCACTCCCAAGTCCATTCATGTTTCTATTTCAGTGTTTTTCAACCTTTTTTGAGCCAAGGCACATTTTTTTCATTGAAAAAATCCCAAGGCACACCACTAGCAGAAAACATAAAAAAAATGAAAATTCAGCAGCCGATATTGACAGTAAAAAGTCGTTCTCGCAATTGTTGGATATAAATTCAAACCATAACCAACCATGCCGTGACTTGATTTGAGTTTTTTGGTGTTTTCCTGTGTGTAGTGTTATAGTATTTTCTTGCGCTCCTATTTTGTTGTTGATTGTCATGTCATGTACAGATGTACATTGTGGACGCCGTCTGCTGCTCCACACGCTGTAAGTCTTTGCTGTCGTCCAGTATTCTGTTTTTCTTTACTTTGCAGCCAGTTCAGTTTTAGTTTAGTTTTGGATAGCCATCCCTAAGCTTCAATGCCTTTTCTTAGCGGCACTCGCCTTTTGTTTATTTTTGGTTTAAGCATTAAGATACCTGTTTACCTGCACACTGCCTCCCGCTGTCGTCTGCATATTGTGATCATGACAAACCATGTTCCCGACATCCACAAAGCAATTAGCTACCTTCTGCCACCTACGGATATGGAAGAGTATTACACGGTTACTTTGCCGCGCTCTAGACAGCACAGACACTCAACAACTGCACAATATGTGCGGATTATTATTACTGGTTTGCAAAAAATATTTTTAACCCAATTAGGTAAAATGACATCCAGCGTGTGGAGCAGCAGACGGCGTCCACAAAGTACATCCGTACATGACATGACAATCAACACCAAAATAGGAGCGCAAGACAAGGACTAAAACACTACCCAAAGGAAAACACCAAAAAACTCAAAATATAATAGATCATGACAGTACACCTACTTTGAGACAAGACCTATAGTGATGCATGGTTTGTTATGGTTTGAATTTATACCCAACAATTGCGGTAACTACTTTTTACTGCCAATATCGGTTGCTGAGTTTTCTGCTAGTGGTGTGCCTTGGGACTATGTTTCCCGGCTGGCCTGGGAACGCCTCTGGATCACTCGGGAAGAGCTGGACGAAGTGGCTGGGGAGAGGAAAGTCTGGGCTTCCCTGCTTAGGCTGCTCGGATAGGCTGAGGAAGATGGATGGATGGATGGATGTACATCATCTCCCACGGCACACCAGACAATATCTCACGGTACACTAGTGTGCCGCGGCACAGTGGTTGAAAAACACTGTTCTCCATCCATCCATCCATTTTCTACCGCTTGTCCCTTTCAGGGTCGCGGGCATACTTGCCAACCTTGAGACCTTCGAATTCGGGAGATTGGGGGGCGGGGTTGAGGTGGGCGGGGTTGGGGGGGGCGAGGTCGGGGGGGCGGGGTTTGGTGGTAGCGGGGGTGTATATTGTAGCCCGGAAGAGTTAGGGATGCAAGGGATTCTGGGTATTTGTTCTGTTGTGTTTATGTTGTGTTACGGTGCGGATGTTCTCCCGAAATGTGTTTGTCATTCTTGTTTGGTGTGGGTTCACAGTGTGGCGTGAATTTGTAACAGTGTTAAAGTTGTTTATACGGCCGCACCCTCAGTGTGACCTGTATGGTGGTTGATCAAGTATGTCTTTCAGTCACTTTCGTGTGTATGCCGAAGCCGCATACAACACGTGACTGGGCCGGCACGTTGTTTGTATGGTGACAGGTTGTAGAGGACGCTAAAAGCAGTGCCATCACGGCACGCTCTTAATGTTGTTGTCCGGGTGAAAATCGGGAGAAAATCGGGAGAATGGTTGCCCCGGGAGATTATCGAGAGGGGCACTAAAATTCGGGAGTCTCCCGGAAAAATCGGGAGGGTTGGCAAGTATGGTCGCGGTGGGTGCTGGAGCCTATCTCAGCTGCACACGGGCGGAAGGCGGGGTACACCGACATCTATTTAATAATACCACCTTAACATTTGACAACCAAACAATTAAACAAGGAGACTCGGTAAAGAATCTGGGTATTATCTTCGACCCAACTCTCTCGTTTGAGTCACACATTAAGAGTGTTACTAAAACGGCCTTCTTTCATCTCCGTAATATCGCTAAAATTTGTTCCATCTTGTCCACTAGCGACGCTGAGATCATTATTCATGCGTTCGTTACGTCTCGTCTCGATTACTGTAACGTTTTATTTTCGGGCCTCCCTATGTCTAGCATTAAAAGATTACAGTTGGTACAAAATGCGGCTGCAAGGCTTCTGACAAAAACAAGAAAGTTTGATCATATTACGCCTATACTGGCTCACTTGCACTGGCTTCCTGTGCACTTAAGATGCGACTTTAAGGTTTTACTACTTACGTATAAAATATTACACGGTTTAGCTCCAGCCTATCTCGCCGATTGTATTGTACCATATGTCCCGACAAGAAATCTGCGTTCAAAGAACTCCGGCTTATTAGTGATTCCCAGAGCCAAAAAAAAGTCTGCGGGCTATAGAGCGTTTTCTATTCGGGCTCCAGTACTCTGGAATGCCCTCCCGGTAACAGTTAGAGATGCTACCTCAGTAGAAGCATTTAAGTCCCATCTTAAAACTCATTTGTATAATCTAGCCTTTAAATAGACCCCCCCTTTTTTAGACCAGTTGATCTGCCGTTTCTTTTCTTCTCTCCTCTTCTCCCCTGTCCCTTGCGAGGGGGAGTTGCATAGGTCCGGTGGCCATGGATGAAGTGCTGGCTGTCCAGAGCCGGGACCCCGGGTGGACCACTAGCCTGTGCATCGGTTGGGGACATCTCTGCGCTGCTGACCCGTCTCCGCTCGGGATGGTTTCCTGTTGGCCCCGCTGTGGACTGGACTCCCGCTGATGTGTTGGACCCACTGTGGACTGGACTTTCACAATGTTATGTCAGACCCACTCGACATCCGTTGCTTTCGGTCTCCCCTAGAGGGGGGGGGGTTACCCACATATGCGGTCCTCTCCAAGGTTTCTCATAGTCATTCACCGACGTCCCACTGGGGTGAGTTTTTCCTTGCCCGTATGTGGGCTCTGTACCGAGGATGTCGTTGTGGCTTGTACAGCCCTTTGAGACACTTGTGATTTAGGGCTGTATAAATAAACATTGATTGATTGATTGATACACCCTGGACAAGTCGCCACCACTTCACAGGGCCAACACAGATAGACAGACAACATTCACACTCACATTCACACAATTTAGTGTTGCCAATCTATTTTACTGTAATCTCCAACTTGTTGCTCAAAGTTTGCTCCAACTTGTCCCAAGATCCTTAAAAAAAAACTCAGCAACACCCATCTTTGTCTTCATCCCCCCCCCCCCCTTTCGGAGCGTTATTTGCATATGCCACAGAGGCATAATCTAAATGTGACTGCTGGGGTCTTTCTCTCCCTTTTCCAGAGGGGTCTTTTCAGCCTCAGGGCCGCTGTGTTGATGGGATTAGGAACGGCCGGGAGCGTGTCCACGTTTGGTGCCGAGCAAGACGGTGCTCCGGCGACCCACCAACCTCGGTGCCATTGTCCTGCTTCTTAGCGACCCACTCCAGGTGCCAGGCAATGGAGAAGATGCTCCAAACTTTCCCAGGAATGAGGTCGACCGCTTAAAATAGATTCATTTAACACCGCAACCTTCGCCAGACATCACCGCAGAAGGGTTGTCTTTCTCCTCTCTTGTGCCTTCACTCTTTTAAATCTAAATTCCCCCTTTTTTGGGGAAGCGTTCTGGGGCCCAGTGGGAGGACAGTTGTTTTGTCCCCCTCCTTTGGCTGATTTACATCTCCACAGCTTTCCTATCAAAGTGGCCATTGTCAGTTCTGACCTATGAAAATTACAGAGGACACTGGAGGCCTTTCTCCTTTGACAGGCTATAGCTACCACACACACACACACACACACACACACACACACACACACACAAATATACATAAACAGTATAAACACACACCCACAGCATACACCCTCCACTTTTTATTTATTCAGATTTTACGCCCCTTATCCGCTCCGCTGTGTTGTTCTTCCTAAATATCCAGGGACTCCAGGAGGAGGAGGGAGGAGCAAGTCAACCAGGAATAAGGGAGTGGCATCCATTTGCACACCAATTGTTTTTCCTTCTCTCTGGGCCGGGGAAAAAGAGAAAGACCACCTCTCTCCCCTCGGAGACCGCCATCTCTCCTCCTCCCTCCTGACCCCCCTTCCACTGTGAAAGCAGCGTGAATGGAGAGCCACATTCATCGGGGATGAATGGGATGGGGTGGAAATGGGTAGGGGGTCATTTTGACCACCACAGCCCTCCCATGCCCAAGCCACATGTGCAGCATTAACATATGAAGCCTTGTCACTGCTGTGTCTTCTCTCCCAACTGACCTCATTCACACACACACACACACACACACACACACACACACACACACACACACACTGAGGCTTTGAGTCAGGTGCAATGACATTATATCGCCAGAAATCTCTGAGCAGCTTAGAGGGATTGTGCACCAACAGCAGGGTGAACTTGTGGGCAACGGGACGTTACAGTGGCAGACAGGGGCATAGCACCAAATTCTGGGCTCCCATCCACAAGACGCCTAAAGGGCCCCCCCGATCACCAAACTAAACCCGACGTCACCACCCAATACACACACAAGTTGTACGTTAACATGCACTAAAAAAAACTAATTATCGCAAGGATTTGGTTAAAACTAGCTTTTTAAAACACATGTAAAAAGTTTAATTCGATTTTTGGCTTTTTAAAGATGGCATTAACATATCTACATAAAACCCTTAAATAATTAGGTTTTGTTTTGAAAACTAAACTTGGTTTTCTGACAAAAAAACCAACAAATTCAATATAAGGTGGCCTGTGGTTGTTTTAAAGCAAGGGGTGTCAAACTCGTTTTAGATTGGGGGCCACATGGAGAAAAATCTAGTCCCAAGTGGCCCGGACTGGCAAAATCACGGCACGATAACTTAAAAATAAAGACAACTTCAGATTGTTTTATTTGTTGAAAAATAGAACAAGCACATTCTGAAATTGTACAAATCATAATGTTGTTGGGTATTTTTTACAATTATCTGTTGTGATTAATAGTATATATACTTTATATTTATATTTTCTGAAAAAATGATGTGATAATGTTCATCAGTCAACACATTGGTGTTCATTTTCAATCTATCAAGATAAAAAAAATTATATAAAAATCAGGATGTTATTTATGTAGTTTGATAATTTTCCTCGACTGATGTACCGTATTTTTCGGACTATAAGTCGCAGTTTTTTTTACAGTTTGGCCGGGGGTGCGACTTATACTCAGGAGTGACTTATGTGTGACATTATTAACACATTACCGTAAAATATAAATGATAAATGATAAATGGGTTATACATGTATAGCGCTTTTCTACCTTCAAGGTACTCAAAGCGCTTTGACAGTATTTCCACATTCACCCATTCACACACACATTCACACACTGATGGCGGGAGCTGCCATGTAAGGCGCTAACCAGCAGCCATCAGGAGCAAGGGTGAAGTGTCTTGCCCAAAGACACAACGGACGTGACTAGGATGGTAGAAGGTGGGGATTGAACCCCAGTAACAGTAAATATCAAATAATATTATTTAGCCCATTCACCTAAGAGACTAGACGTATAAGATTTCATGGGATTTAGCGATTAGGTGTGACAGATTGTTTGGTAAATGTATAGCATGTTCTATATGTTATAGTTATTTGAATGACTCTTACCATAATATGTTACGTTAACATACCAGGCACGTTCTCAGTCGATTATTTATGCGTCATATAGCGTACACTTATTCAGCCTGTTGTTCACTATTCTTTATTTATTTTAAATTGCCTTTCAAATGTCTATTCTTGGTGTTGGGTTTTATCAAATAAATTTCCCCAAAAAATGCGACTTCTACTCCAGTGCGACTTATATATGTTTTTTTCCTTCTTTATTATGCATTTTCGGCCGGTGCAATTTATACTCCGGAGCGACTTATAGTCCAAAAAATACGGTACTAAATTCATGTGGTTTATTTTGTACATATGTAGCATCATCTACAAAGATACAAAGATTTGCTATTGCGACATCCAGTGGACACATTTAAAACAGCTGTTTCTTTTATTCAAGTAATTCAAGTTAATTTTTATACTTAGCAAACTCATCCCGCTGGCCGGATAAAACCTGTTAGCGGGCCTGATCCGGCCCTCGGGCCGTACGTTCGACACCCCTGTTTTAAACTGATCTATAAATAAAGTTAGTAGGGTATGACATAGGAGGTTTTCGTCCTGGTCGTGGATCTGTGGACCAGCTCTATACTCTCGGCACGGTCCTTGAGGGTGCATGGGAGTTTGCCCAACCAGTCTACATGTGTTTTGTGGACTTGGAGAAGGCATTCGACCGTGTCCCTCGGGAAGTCCTGTGGGGAGTGCTCAGAGAGTATGGGGTATCGGACTGTCTGATTGTGGTGGTCCGCTCCCTGTATGATCAGTGTCAGAGCTTGGTCCGCATTGCCGGCAGTAAGTCGGACACGTTTCCAGTGAGGATTGGACTCCGCCAAGGCTGCCCCTTTGTCACCGATTCTGTTCATAACTTTTATGGACAGAATTTCTAGGCGCAGTCAAGGCGTTGAGGGGATCCGGTTTGGTGGCTGCAGGATTAGGTCTCTGCTTTTTGCAGATGATGTGGTCCTGATGGCTTCATCTGGCCAGGATCTTCAGCTCTCACTGGATCGGTTCGCAGCTGAGTGTGAAGCGACTGGGATGAGAATCAGCACCTCCAAGTCCGAGTCCATGGTTCTCGCCCGGAAAAGGGTGGAGTGCCATCTCCGGGTTGGGGAGGAGATCTTGCCCCAAGTGGAGGAGTTCAAGTACCTCGGAGTCTTGTTCACGAGTGAGGTAAGAGTGGATCGTGAGATCGACAGGCCGATCGGTGCGGCGTCTTCAGTAATGCGGACGCTGTATCGGTCTGTTGTGGTGAAGAAGGAGCTGAGCCGCAAGGCAAAGCTCTCAATCTACCGGTCGATCTACGTTCCCATCCTCACCTATGGTCATGAGCTTTGGGTTATGACCGAAAGGACAAGATCACGGGTACAAGCGGCCGAAATGAGTTTCCTCCGCCGGGTGGCGGGTCTCTCCCTTAGAGATAGGGTGAGAAGCTCTGTCATCCGGGAGGAGCTCAAAGTAAAGCCACTGCTCCTCCACATCGAGAGGAGCCAGATGAGGTGGTTCCTGGCATCTGGTCAGGATGCCACCCGAACGCCTCCCTAGGGAGGTGTTTAGGGCACGTCCGACCGGTAAGAGGCCACGGGGATGACCCAGGACACGTTGGGAAGACTATGTCTCCCGGTTGGCCTGGGAACGCCTCGGGATCCCCCGGGAAGAGCTGGACGAAGTGGCTGGGGAGAGGGAAGTCTGGGCTTCCCTGCTTAGGCTGCTGCCCCCGCGACCCCGACCTCGGATAAGCGGAGGAAGATGGATGGATGGATGGATGATATACAGTATATCAGAACATATCTTGATAAACCCACTAAATAATTGTTTTTGTTTTGAAAAACAAAATTGTGTTTTCTGACAAATAATGACTGACAAATTAAATATAAAATGGCCTTTGTTTCTCAACTGTGGTAGTTTTTACGGGGATCTATAAATAAAGTTTGTTAGGTATGATTTATATCTAGAACATTTCTAGATAAATCTCCTAAATATTTTTGTTTTATTTTGAAAAACAACATTTTGTTTTCTGACAAATAATGGCCAACAAATTAAATATAAAATGGCCTTTGTTTCCTCAACCGTGGTTGTTTTGGAAGAGAGCCGTAAATAAAGTTGGTAGGGTATGATATATGTCTTGAACATATCCAGATAAACCACCTAAATAATAAGATTTTGTTTTGAAAAACAAGATGTTGTTTTTTCTGACAAAAATGGCCAACGAATCAGATATAAAGTTGCCTTTGTTTCTCAAAAGTGGTTGTTTTTAAAGGGATCTATAAATAAAGTTGGTAGGGTATGATATATGTCTTGAACATATCTAGATAAACCACCTCAATAATAAGATTTTATCTTGAAAAACAAGATGTTGTTTTTCTGACAAAAAATCGCCAACAAATTAAATATAAAGTTGCCTTTGTTTCTCAAAAGTGGTTGTTTTTAAAGGGGTCTATAAATAAAGTTGGTAGGGTATGATATATGTCTAGAACATATCTAGATAAACCACCTAAATAATTTGGTTTGGTTTGAAAATTTAAAAAAATTATAAAAAATTGCTTACAAATTTAAAGTTAACAGGGTATGGTATACACCTAGAGTATAAATAAAGCCCCTTAAGTTTTATTTTGTTTTCAAAAAATAAATAATATTTAAAAACAAATACAAAAACAAATACAATATAAAAGAGTCTTTGTTTTTTAACTACAGTTGGTTTTAAAGAGCTCTATAAATAAAATTGGTTGGGCATGGTCTACATCTAAAACAAAGATAAACCCCCTAAATAGTTTTGTTTTGCTTTGAAAAAAATAATGAAGTGCGGACAATATCAATATAAAGTGGCCAATATATAAATTTAAATATTATCACATGTCGTTATTCAATGAAATATAATTGTAAATCCGTCAAGTTTTCCTTTACTTCAGAGTGTAAAGTAGAGATTAGCTGATACACATTATTATTATCAGTAAATAATACAAATCATAATAATACAAAAAATATTATTAGTGCATCTACTAGTAGTTAAGTCTCTTCCTGTCTTTAAAAACTAGTGAGGGCTCTATTTTTAACTTAAATCGGGGCCCTTGAATGCATCAAAGTTATGTGCAATGAGATGAAACTCGCACATAACTTTCTCCTATGCATAAGTATTATATTTTAACTTTATTCTATCACCTCATTCTTGTTGCAAAATGTTTATGTTTACGTTTGGTGTTCAAATGCTTAAAGGTGAACTTTGATGATGTTATGACTTCTGTGTTGAGTGAAGTATACAGGTGGAACGAACCAGTTTGTGTTTTTGATGGGGGGTGAAGATGGTCTTAGACATTATTAAATTAATTCAAGCGACCTTATCATTTATACTTTCACAGCTGTATTTATTTTATTCTACTATTTCTGATGCCTTTTTATATAAATTACATAATTAAATAGCAAAATTTGCAATTCAAACTTTACTAAAGCCCAGGCTCCCTTCGCAGCCCCTGTACAAAATCCCCATTTGTCCCCCCCACCCACTTCGATGTTGCTGGTGGCAAAAGGCGAACGAGGCCAGCAGCAGGCAAATGGGATGCATGCCAAAAATGTGAGTTTAAAAGAAAATAGAAATAAAAAGATGAAGCTTCCAGAACCGGAATTGAAAAGTGGAACCATTGAGGCGATCTGCAAATCCAAAAACCATTGAGCAGTAGTTAAGAAAACTGGAAAAACAAGTGCAAAAAATGTGAGGAGAGGGCCAAAGAAAACGTACCTTGGGCCCTCGCTGCACAGGGACCTTTTTTAGACTGCCTTTCCTGTTAGACTTTCCCTAATCGAGACAGTGCGTCACACACAGCGAGCCTCCCAACTCAACTCAACGTTAACCCCTTGTGAGCTAAAAACATCAGCCCTCCATCGGGCTGTTAATGCACATTATTTGGACAGAGCCACTAACTACTCCAGTGTAGTCCCTTCAGGCTCTAATCTGTTTTACAGCACAGAGGATTTAATGATAATATCACAGCTTCCACCTCTCAGGAGTGCCTGTCTTCTGTTTAGAATTAAAAAAACAAGTTTGGTCTGTCTCCAACTGGCATATTTAGAGCTTTTTGACGTCTTACACTATTACATGATAACATAATGAGATGCGGAAAATTGCACCCCCCATCTTTGAGCTGGCTTCCAACACGTTATGTCTGTCTGAGTGAGGGTGGATGCACTGGTGGGGAGGTGGGGGTTATTAATCACTGCCTGAGAGCTGACATCAGGCAGCCAGTAAACGTTAATTAGGACCACCCAATGGCCAGGCCAGTGTCATTAGCTAATTGAGTTTGTTTATGCGTTTTTGTTTGCAGGGCCAGAAAAAAAAGAAAAGGGGAACAAAAAGAGGGAAAGGGTGCAGAAAGAGGAAAAGGAATTGGAAGAAGAGGGTGGAGGAAAGAGAGAAATGCGGGCTTGTCTTATCCAGAGCCCTGTTGTGGTGACATGTCCTTCAGCTCATTCCATAGGGAGAAAGAGAGACATGAAGTAATGGAGCAGTGGAGCACGAGCACAAACACCACCAGTAGAAACTCTCTCCGCAGGCAAACCATACAAACACATACTAAAATACTTCATGATAGCATGTGTGTAATAGGAAGACATCAAAGAACACAAAGGACATTAAAGACATTAAAAGAGCAGAGCTGATGCAACCAGCCATTTCTACATACAGCTACAAAAGTAAAACAACAACAACAACAAAAACATATACACTGTGGTGGGCTCTGCGGTGTTCCACACCATCGTCTGCTGGGGTGGGGGGAGCATGGCCAGAGACAGGAGCAGACCCAACAAAGCAACCAAGAGAGACGACTCCACCCTCGGCCGCCCACCAACTCTCGGCCGGTGTCCAGTCCGCATGGATGAGCGAGGATGCGTCCAAGGAGACCGAGGTGTCCGATACCTTGCTCATTCAGCCAAGACACAGTGAAGCTAGTCCATCCGGGCGCTCAGCGCCAGCTCCGCAGCCCTGTCTCTTCATCCGCATCTCCTCCAGTCTCTCCAAACGGACTGTGGTGTGGCAGAGACCCAGCAGCTGGTCTCCATGGCCAAAAGACTGCCGGGAGGTAGATCCAGAAGTTCACAAAAAAGCACCGCAAGAGTCACGAAAGTGCCACCCCTTGTCACACAGTCCCAAAAGGTCCCCAACCAAAAGGCAAAAAAATGAAAACAAGAGGGAAACATCAGGAACACAAAAGGATGACACAAGAGCACAGAGCTCATGCCCAACGGAAGAGGTGCTTTAAGACATGGCTAGCTAGCTAGCGGCTAAAGTCCAGCCGCTGTCGGCAGTGTTTTAGCTACTTCTAAATCACTAATCCTCGCCTCCATGGCGACAAATAAAGTACGTTTCTTACAAGTATCATCCCTGCAGGACGAGGAATAGCTAAACATGCTTCGCTACACACCGTAGCTCACCGACGTCAAAATGTAAACAAACGCCATTGGTGGATGTACACCTAACATCCACTGTAATGATACCGAGTACAACAGCGTATCTAGTCGATACTACTATGATTATGTCGATATGTTTTGGCATCACAACATCTTGTTTCGTTTTTTTTAAATGTATATTATGTTTATAAACTCAGGAAATATGTCCCTGTACACATGAGGACTTTGAATATGACCAATGTATGATCCTGTAACGACTTGGTATCGGATTGATACCCAAATGTGTGGTATCATCCAAAACTAATGTAAAGTATCAAACAACAGAAGAATAAGTGATGATTACATTTTAACAGAAGTGTAGATACAACATGTTAAAAGAGAAAGTAAGCAGATATTAACAGTAAAAGAACAATTAGATTAATAATGCATTTTCTACCACTTGTCCTTCATCATTTTGACAAAATAATAGAATGGAAAATTACACAATATGTTACTGCATACATCAGCAGACTAATTAGGAGCCTTTGTTTGTTTACTTACTAATAGAAGACAAGTTGTCTTGTATGTTCACTATTTTATTTAAGGACAAACTTGCAATAAGAAACATATGTTTAATGTACCCCAAGATTTTTTGTTCAAATAAAGCCAATAATGCAATTTTTTGTGGTCCCCTTTATTTGGAAAAGTACCAAAAAGTATCAAAATAATTTTAGTACCGGTACCGGTACCAAAAATATTGGTATCGGGACAACACTAGTCCAGAGTGTACCCATGCTCATAAACAGATTGTGTTCGACCATGAAGATTGAACTGAATGCATTGCATTGTTTCCAAGTTTCCAAGCGTCATGACAACATTCAGTATATACCGTATTTTTCGGACTATAAGTCGCAGTTTTTTTCATAGTTTGGCCGGGGGTGCGACTTATACTCAAGAGCGACTTATGTGTGAAATTATTAACACATTACCGTAAAATATCAAATAATATTATTTAGCTCATTCACGTAAGAGACTAGACGTATAAGATGTCATGGGATTTAGCGATTAGGAGTGACAGATTGTTTGGTAAACGTATAGCATGTTCTATATCAGGGGTAGGGAACCTATGGCTCTAGAGCCAGATGTGGCTCTTTTGATGACCGCATCTGGCTCTCAGATAAATCTTAGCTGACATTGCTTAACACGATAAGTCAGTGTTTTTCAACCTTTTCTGAGCCAAGGCACATTTTTTTCATTGAAAAAGTTCTGAGGCACACCACCAGCAGAAAACATAAAAAAATGAAATTCAGTAGCTGATATTGACAATAAAAAGTCGTTCTCGCAATTGTTGGATATGAATTCAAACCATAACCAAGCATGCATCACTATAGCTCTTGTCTCAATGTAGGTGTACTGTAACAACCTGTTTCATCACGCCGTAACTTATTTTGAGTTTTTTGGTGTTTTCCTGTGTGTCTTGCGCTCCTATTTTGGTGGCTTTTCCTCTTTTGCTGGTATTTTCCTGTAGCAGTTTCATGTCTTTCTTGAATGCTATTCTCTGCACTTGCTTTGTTTTCGCAATCAAGACTATTTAAGTTGTGCGGACGCACTCCTTCTTTGAGGGGACATTGTTGATTGTCATGCCATGTACGGATGTACTTTGTGGACGACGTCTGCTCCACGCGCTGTAAGTCTTTGCTGTCGTCCAGCATTCTGTTTTTGTTAACTTTGCAGCCAGTTCAGTTTTAGTTTCGTTTTGCTTCAATGCCTTTTCTTAGCGGCACTCGCCTTTTGTTTATTTTTGCTTTAAGTGTTGGATACCTTTTTCCCTGCACGCTGCCTCCCACATATTGTGATCACGACAAACCATGTTCCCGACATCTACAAAGCAATTAGCTACCTGCTGCCACCTACTGATATGGAAGAGTATTACACGGTTACTCTGCCGATCTCTAGACAGCACCGACACTCAACAATGGCACATTTTTTAATTATAGTTTCTGGTTTGCAAAAAATATTTTTAACCCAATTAGGTGAAATTACATAATCTCCCACGACAACACCAGACTGTTTCTAGTGTGCCGCGGCACAGTGGTTGAAAAACACAGCGATAAGTAATGAATAATTCCGCTGGTAATCACAGTGTTAAAAATAATGTTCAACATATAAAACATTTTCATGCATTTTAATCCATCCATCCGTTTTCTACCGCAACTGTTCAAGAAGTCGCATTAATGGTAAGAACTATTTTATTCATTATTGGTTAGCTTCAGAATAACAACGTTATTAAAAAGAAGAATAAACTTATTATACTCTAAAAATGTTGGTCTTACTTAAAAATGCACGCATTTAGTTGTCTTCAGTGTTAAAAAATATTATATGGCTCGCACGGAAATACATTTTATAATATTTGGCTTTCATGGCTCTCTAAGCCAAAAAGGTTCCCGACCCCTGTTCTATATGTTATAGTTATTTGAATGACTCTTACCATAATATGTTACGTTAACATACCAGGCACGTTCTCAGTTGGTTATTTATGCCTCATATAACGTACACTTATTCAGCCTGTTGTTCACTGTTCTTTATTTATTTTAAATTGCCTTTCAAATGTCTATTCTTGGTGTTGAGTTTTATCAAATACATTTCCCCAAAAAATGCGACTTATACTCCAGTGCGACTTATATATGTTTTTTTTCCTTCTTTATTATGCATTTTCGGCCGGTTCGACTTATACTCCGAAAAATACGGTACATGTAATTTTTTGGTTGTGATGATTTTTTGATTTTTTTTATTGTGCAGTTATATGCAGCAGTCTTAAGTATAGGGCGGGGGTCGGCAACCCGCGGCTCTAGAGCCGCATGCGGCTCTTTAGCGCCGCCCTAGTGGCTCTCTGGAGATTTTTCAAAAATGTATGAAGAATGGAAAAAGATGAGGGGGAAAAAAAATCAATTTTTTTGTTTTAGTATGGTTTCTGTAGGAGGACAAACATGACACAAACCTCCCTAATTGTTATAAATCACACTGTTTATATTAAATATGCTTCACTGATTCAAGTATTTGGCGAGCGCCGTTTTGTCCTACTTATTTTGGCGGTCCTTGAACTCACCGTATAGTCTGTTTACATGCATAACTTTCTCCGACTTTCTAGGACGTGTTTTATGCCACTTCTTTTTCTGTCTCATTTTGTCCACCACACTTTTAACGTTGTACATGAGTGCACAAAGGTGAGTTTTGTTGATGTTATTGACTTGTGTGAAGTGCTAATCAGACATATTTGGTCACTGCATGACTGCAAGCTAATCGATGCTAACATGCTATTTAGGCTAGCTATATGTACATATTGCATCATTATGCCTCATTTGTAGCTATATTTGAGCTAATTTAGTTTCCTTTAAGTCCTCTTAATTAAATATCTCATGACACATGTAATATGGCTTTTAATTTTTTGCGGCTCCAGACAGATTTGTTTTTGTTTTTTTTGGTCCAATATGGCTCTTTCAACATTTTGGGTTGCCGACCCCTGGTATAGGGCATCCATATTTGGCGAGCCGGTATCGAGAAAGTGCTGAATAGCCTCACACACAAAGCTATGTGAACATCCATTCATTCAAGTGCACACGTGAGCTCATGCAGTCTTCCCCTGTTTTGGGTTTCACCTCAGCAGCTTCCCCCGAGGTGTTTAGAGGGAGGCAGTGTGTTGAAATGGTTTCAGTGCCTGGTCTCAGATGGCCTGGTGTGGCTGCCTGTGGTCACGCCTGTTGAGTCTGCCTGACCACCACATGATGAATCACATCCCCGCTTCATCCAAAATCACACAGGCACCCACGCTCGGGAGAGCCCGGGCCGCCATGCCTCTGCGCATCTCGGAGTGGCCAAAACAAAAGAAACAACTGTCATCTTCCCGGCGCTCGCATGGAGATTAATGTTAACAAGCGCAGTCGGAGCTTTCAACATAAGTGTAGGAAAAGCGGAAACTCCACAGAGGAGCAAACGGGGAAGGAGGGAGGCGGGAATCTGAACCTCAGACCTCTGCTGTCAGGGTCTTTCTTCTTCCCCGCTCGGATTTGTGCCCATGGCCAAGTCCAATCCATGTCCCACAGAAAGCGCCGCTCATGCCCCAGTAGGCTTGTTGGAGCACTTGAATGAATGCGGGCATGTAGGTCTTTGGCCTAAAAGCCACGACTACAAAAAAAACAGCAAATCTGTGTGGACACACAACAATGTTAGATGTTGCTGAGTTTGTTTTTGCAACTTTCTGCTGGTCCTTTCATTATAGAGATCATTCTTTTATGCCCATGAAACTCAATTTCTCCCTGGAAACAAAAGAACGGCGATAAGACAGAGGGGCGGTATAGCTCGGTTGGTAGAGTGGCCGTGCCAGCAACTTGAGGGTTCCAGGTTCGATCCCCGCTTCCGCCATCCCAGTCACTGCCGTTGTGTCCTTGAGCAAGACACTTTACCCACCTGCTCCCAGTGCCACCCACACTGGTTTAAATTAGAGATGTCCGATAATATCGGCCGACCGATAAATGCTTTAAAATGTAATATCGGAAATTATCGGTATCGGTTTCAAAAAGTAAAACTAATGACTTTTTTTAAAACGCCGCTGTACGGAGTGGTAGGTACAGACTACCGTATTTTTCGGACTATAAGTCACAGTTTGTCTCATAGTTTGGCCGGGGGTGCGACTTATACTCAGGAGCGACTTATGTGTGAAATTATTAACACATTACCGTAAAATATCAAATAATATTATTTAGCTCATTCACGTAAGAGACTAGACGTAAAAGATTTCATGGGATTTAGCGATTAGGAGTGACCGATTGTTTGGTAAACGTTTAGCATGTTCTATATGTTATAGTTATTTGAATGACTCTTACCATAATATGTTACGTTAACATACCAGGCACGTTCTCAGTTGGTTATTTATGCGTCATATAACGTACACTTATTCAGCCTGTTGTTCACTATTTTTTATTTATTTTAAATTGCCTTTCAAATGTCTATTCTTGGTGTTGGGTTTTATCAAATAAATTTCCCCAAAAAATGTGACTTATACTCCAGTGCGTCTTATATATGTTTTTTCCTTCTTTATTATGCATTTTCAGCCGGTGCGACTTATACTCCGGAGCGACTTATACTCCGAAAAATACGGTAGTTGCATCTCAAGTCAGAAGCCCCTCCCCCCTCCCCTCTCCCACACACAACACAGGAGTTGCAGCACGACTGCAGCACGAGAGGTTTACTGGTGACGCTTGATGACCTCATCAAACCGCAGCATAACAACAACAAGAGTGTGTTGTTGCCGGTGCTGTAGCCGGGGCTAACAAGCAAGGTCGCTCGGTGACAGACTAACCACACCATGTGTATGGTTTGGGATTATTTTAAAGTGTGTCTGACGGATACAAAACTGGCAATTTGCAATGACTGCAAAAAGTTGGTTATGCGAGGAGGAACCAAGATGTCTTCCTTTATTTAATACGAGCAATTATATCTCCCACCTCTTCAAGAATCATAAGGAGATACACGATGAATACAAGCGGAAGATGGATGTGAGCCCAGTTTATAATTCCCTGTTATACAGTATGCCAGGCAGCCTTGCACTAAAGGAGGACTATGTTATTGTTGACTTTATTACTCTAGTATACTCTGGACTGAAGCTGTGTGTCTTCATTTTTTTGTAGCTGTTGTTTTGAGGCATGTTTAAAAAAAATTTAAAAATAATGCACTTTGTGAAAGTCAAAGTATAGTACTTCCCATAGTTGTAGTGGGTATCAGGATTATCTCAGGGAGAGCATGTCCCAAATTCCAAGCTGCTGTTTTGAGGTATGTTAAAAAAAATAATGCACTTTGTGACTTCAATAATAAATATGGCAGTGCCATGTTGGCACTTTTTTCCATAACTTGAGTTGAAGTTGTTCTCTTATTTTGGAAAACCTTGTTACATTGTTTAATGCGTCCAGCGGGGCATCACAACAAAATTAGGCATAATAATGTGTTAATTCCACAACTGTATATATCGTTATCGGTTGATATCGGAATCGGTAATTAAGAGTTGGACAATATCGGAATATCGGATATCGGCAAAAAAGCCATTATCGGACATCTCTAGTTTAAATGTAACTTAGATATTGGGTTTCACTATGTAAAGCGCTTTGAGTCACTAGAGAAAAAGCGCTATATAACTGTAAGTCACTGCACAAAGGAAGTGAATTCCAGGAAAGCCGCTTTCAATGGAATTGCCTTTTTGTGGGCGTAAATACCGAACACCAAAGAATAAAACATACAGAGTGAATAGTTCTGCATTGTTTTGTTTGTACATTCACACCAAAACAAAAAGAGACATTTCCAGCCAAATAGCTTTTCATTGACAAATATACAAGTGGGAAATAATTAATGTGGCTACTTCATAACGTGTAAAGTGTTCATGTTGGTCCGAACTGGGTAAGAAGCTCCTCAACCAACCAGAAGCAATACGTGAAGCGAGGCGAACACACGTCTACAGAGCTAAATACACCAGGGGCGCCGAAAAGGGGGGGTAAAGGAGACGGATTCTAGGGGCCCATGATGGAGGGGGGCCCAGAGAGGCCCCTAATGATGATGAAATTATAATACAGGGGGCCCTGTAAAGATTATTTTCATGGGGCCCAAAATCCCTAGCGGCGCCCCTGGGCCACCCATTCAAATGATCAGAATCAGGTGTCTTAATCACTTGGCCCGGCCACAGGTGTATAAAATCAAGCACTTAGGCATGGAAACATTTGTGAAAGAATGGGCCGCTCTCAGGAGCTCAGTGATTTCCAGCATGGAACTGTCATAGGATGCCACCTGTGCAACAAATCCAGTCGTGAAATTTCCTCGCTCCTAAATATTCCAAAGTCAACTGTCGGCTTTATTATAAGAAAATGGAAGAGTTTGGGAACGACAGCAACTCAGCCACCAAGTGGTAGGCCATGTAAACCGACAGAGAGGGGTCAGCGGAGGAATTATGGTGTGGGGTTGTTTTTCAAGAGTTGGGCTCGGCCTCTTAGGTCCAGTGAAATTAGCTTTGAATGCTCCAGGATACCAAAACATTTTGGACAATTCCATGCTCCCAACCTTGTTGGAACAGTTTGGAGCGGGCCCCTTCCTCTTCCAACATGACTGTGCACCAGTGCACAAAGCAAAGTCCATAAAGACATGGATGACAGAGTCTGGTGTGTATGAACTTGACTGGCCTGCACAGAGTCCTGACCTGAACCCGATAGAACACCTTTGGGATGAATTAAATCGGAGACTGAGAGCCAGGCCTTCTCCACCAACATCAGCGTGTGACCCCACCAATGCGCTTTTGGAAGAATGGTGGAAAATTCCTATAAACACACTCTGCAACCTTGTGGACAGCCTTCCCAGAAGAGTTGAAGCTGTAATAGCTGCAAAAGGTGGACCGACATCATATTGAACCCTATGGGTTAGGAATGTGATGGCACTTTGAGTTCATATGTGAGTCAAGGCAGGTGGCCAAATACTTTTGGCAAGATAGTGTATATCTTGCGGCGTAGCCCAGGGTTCAGTACTGGCACCAAAATTATTGAATCTCTATATAAATGACAATTGTGAAGTTACAAAGGACTTAAAGTTAGTATTATCTACAAATGACACGGCTGATTTTTGTTCAGGAGAGAACAGACCGAAGCTAATACAAATATTAGGGGAAGAAATTAATAAATTAAAGAGATGGTTTGACATAAAAAGACTATCCTTGAATCTCAGTAAAACTAAAATATTGCTATTTGGCGTAAAAGTAGCAAAGAAAGTCAAACACAAATACACATATGCATTGTAGACATTGACATGGTAAAATAAATCCAATGAAAGATGATAAAATGAAATAGAAATGTGAAAAACTTACATGATAATTAAAGCAAAATATTTTCTGGACCCAAAAATCACTCCATATTCTCTACTGCTCGCATGTGTTACCATATCTGGGTTATTGTGTAAAATATGATTACATAACTACAAAAATATGTTTCATTCATTAACTGTGATGCAAAAGAGGTCCGTCAGGATGATACATAATGTTGGATGTTGAGAACATTTAAACCCTTTATTTACTGAACCAAAAATATTGAAATTCAATGAGTTTGTGCATTTGCAAACAGCTAAAAGTATGCACATAGCAAACTATAACCTGCAACTCAAGAATGTACAACAATTCTTCAAGAGGAGAAATACAACCTTAGAGAAAAACCTCATTTCTAACCTTTGCATGTACGTACATCACTTAAAACCCTTAGTATATCAGTATGTGGAATAAATTGTGGAATGGATTAAGCAAAGAAGCAAACAAAGTACTAACTTGATGCAGTTTAAGAAACTGTTTAAACTGCGTTTACAAAGCACAAAAGAGAAGAATTCTGATAGACATCTTGAACCTTATTGAAAAAGTGTGAATCTCATTCCTCTCATTATGTGGATCACAACTTATTTAACTATTTATTTATATATTTGTTAGGGGTGTAAAATTGAATCAGTACAAACCGGTAACCGTTTTAACTTTAGAGATATGTAAATACATCACTTGGCGGGCCTCTGAATTGATCTATAAATAGCATGGATCGGTAGAGTGTAGATCTGATACAAAATATGATCGCTCTAATCTTGCAAGACTTCTTTGATGACAAAATACGACAGTACTGTTCTCATTTGTGACTGACAACAGAGCAATATAGTACCGAATTACAAACCCCGTTTCCATATGAGTTGGGAAATTTATAAACGGAATACAATGATTTGCAAATCATTGTATTCCGTTTATATTTACATCTAACACAATTTCCCAACTCATATGGAAACGGGGTTTGTAGTTTACAAACAATGCACCCCCGAATATTAAATCTAAAGTGTGGAAAACGTTTGGATTATTAAAAAAAGAAAAAAAAAGAATGCTCAGTTGGAAAAAGTATGGCCATTTCATAACATTTGGAAAGCAGCGACAAAGTAGCTGCAGCACGATAAATCTAAGCACTCGCCTGTTGTGATGGCATCGAGACACTCAAGCTGGCGACGAGGGGGCTAAGGATGCTAATGCCAGCAGAGCTACCAACTGGCAAGACAAGACGACACTGATTTGAAAGACTTCCAGCTCCAACTTAGCCACAACTCTGCAAAGTAATCACAGCATCTACTACACAGTTCATTGTGCTAAAGCTGGCTCAGAGCTGCCAAGTCTGAGAGTCATGCAATTTAACCCTTCCTCACACCACACTTGACATTTCTCACACTTATATTTTTTCCTTTATTACTCTATAGTTATTTTTTCATAATAATAAACTTGTTTCCTCGCGGCCGATTGTTCTTCTAGTAATTCTGATTTACTTACCAAAAGAACCAATCACATACCAATCCTTACATTATTGTGCCTAAATCTAACCAACTTTAGAAGGCACCAAGCAGAGAAAACCAATCAGAAACAAAGTAAGGCAAGTCTTTGCGTCTTTATTTTTCACACACACACACTGCAGCGCATAGTTGTCAACTTGCCCACTGTCTCGCTAAATCTTGAATCTTTCCAACTCTTCTTACTGACTTTCGTTCTCAAAAGCGACTAGCGACAAATCTAGCAATTTTGGGGGGATGTTTGGAGACATTGAAGCACGTAACACTCTAATGTCTTTCCTCGCAGGCGGTCCCCTTTCTACTTAATGTCTGCTCTTAGACAGCTTTTACTGACAACACATATCGTTGTACTTTTAAGTGCAATGATAATAAAGTCCATTCCATTCTCGTCAGAGCTGAGAGGAGAGCCACACCCATTATGTGCTAAGCTGCCGCTGTTTCTGCCTTAGTTGTGATGTCAATTGTGACAACCGGGTCGCATGGTGATGCAGGGTTTGTTCTCCCAGGATGCAGACGGACTTCTGACCCAGCGTGCAGGTAGGAAAATTATTTATTTTGGAAAATAAATCAGACGGGAACAAACAAAAACGTGCTCATAGCACGGAAGGCAAAAACCAAAGGGGCTAGCGTGGGAACTAGTAAGCAAAAGAGCCTAGCGTGGAAGCTAGCAGGAATCAAAATTGTGGTCGACTGTTGCATAAAGCAAATTAGGAAGCCAGACCGAGTGAGGCCAGGGTCTAGACTAAATAGCTCTCTGATTAGTGCCCGGGCAACAGGTGAACGTCCCGAACACTAACCAGAGGCAGGTGAATGTAATCTGCCGTCATGGTAACTGAAACACACAAATTTAAAAGGTGCTGAAAACACAAGTGACACGAAAACGTAAACAAACTATGATCCGGGCAGCGGATCATAACATCAATGTTTCATCACTGTCATGCTTCAAATACAAACAAACCCATTGTTCATGTCAATAAGCCAGTCAGTAGATTTGGTTCGTTCTTGAATATCACAACCCGTCAGTATTTTGATTCAATTTAACAATGTTCAACAAATAAAAATACAACTAAACTAAGAATCAACAGAAGAAAAGTAATTTACAGTTTTAATCATCATTTGCATTTTTTTAACTCACACATTTACTTTTATTTAACTTTATGGATTGCAATGCCTTGAAGTTGATAATTCAACTATTTGCTAATAATACAGGAACTGCCTGTTTAGTCTATTTAAAAAATTGTTTGACATGATACATTTCATTTTCTTTTCACCATGCATAGCTTACATCTGCATCGAATTGAATCGTAATGTTTTAAAAAGTATTGTTAGTGAATCGTATCGTAACCCACGTATCGAGATTCAAATCAGATTGCCATTTAAGGTAGAGATGGACACCCTTAATATTTGCCTTTTGTGACAGATTGAGTACAGTAAGTGAACAAACAAATGTGTAAGAAATTGCTAGGAAACGGAAATGGGTAGGAATAAATTAGCTCTGCTTCTTCCTACTCGTTGTAATGAGAAACTATAAACATGTGATGTACAAAATTGTAACATATTGTAATGCATGTTCGAAATAAACTAATACCATATGGGTTGTGACTAGAGACGAGATTTATATGGCTCTTTGATGGGAGCCGGAACTTGAGGACTCGTTCCTTTCAAAGAACCGTTCAAAAGACTAACATGTTATTTTAGTTCATTTTATTTACTGTTTTTTTGTTTGTTTTTTACGGAAACAATTACTAGTAGCAGTTTTAAGATAATACACTGATCAGAATAATTTACATTTACACTCATATTACTCTATTGGTGGGAATTGTTCAGAAATATTGACTATATTTTATTTTTTTTTGTAAACATTTCATAAGGTGGTGCCGTATCCCTATGCTTTGACAGTGCCATTACTATTTTTGAATATTCTTTCACGTAAAACATTTTGTAACACAATTATTATAAGCAAGGATAAAATGTACCGTATTTTTCGGACTATAAGTCGCAGTTTTTTTCATAGTTTGGCCGGGGGTGCGACTTATACTCAGGAGCGACTTATGTGTGAAATTATTAACACATTACCGTAAAATATCAAATAATATTATTTAGCTCATTCACGTAAGAGACTAGACGTATAAGATTTCATGTGATTTAGCGATTAGGAGTGACAGATTGTTTGGTAAACGTATAGCATGTTCTATATGTTATAGTTATTTGACTGACTCTTACCATAATATGTTACGTTAACATACCAGGCACGTTCTCAGTTGGTTATTTATGCGTCATATAACGTACACTTATTCAGCCTGTTGTTCACTATTCTTTATTTATTTTAAATTGCCTTTCAAATGTCTATTCTTGGTGTTGGGTTTTATCAAATAAATGTCCCCAAAAAATGCGACTTATACTCCAGTGCGACTTATATATGTTGTTTTCCTTCTTTATTATGCATTTTCGGCCGGTGCGACTTATACTCCGGAGCGACTTATAGTGCGAAAAATACGGTATATAAAAAGTAGGAATAAAACTAGAAAAAAAATTAGGACATGATGAAAATGGGATTACAAAATTGTACTGGTGTGTGTATGCTTAAACTACTTTACATATCAGACCAATGAACCAGAAAAGTAACTCTAAATGCTGCATTTCTGGTTCAGTTACCAGTGAGCTGGCACGCACATGCAGCGTGAGCAATTAATTAAAAAAATGGCTCCCATGCGAACGGAACACAACTGCGAACCGACTCTCGTCATTCACTGAAAAGAGCTGCTCAAAAGACTCGATCCGTGCGAGAACGCCACATTCAGGGTTCGTACACCTTTTCCATGGCCAGATTCAAGCACTTTTTAAGGACTTTCAAGATCAATTTTCTAGTTTTTCCAGTACCCTTCAAAAGGCGAAAGCCAGTGTGAATCAATCCATAGCCTTGTTGTTTGAGGTCACCAAATGCTGTCTGCAGAAAAAATACGGAAACTCTGCTAAAACCTAAGCCTAACATTGAACCAGCAGTTATCATTAACTGAATGGGGCATAGAAAATGAAGCAGTGTGACTATTCAATGTCATTGGTGTTTGCAAACGTGTCTCCATTTGTGTTGTTTTTCACATTTCTTGTTCTTTTTCTTACTTACAGCACTCAATGACATCGAACAGCACGGATTAATTCACACCGTATTTGTGCTTGTAAACTGCATAATGTGATATAAATACACGCACCCTCAAAATGTCAATTTCACTCATTTATTAACAAAACTGTTCAACTTTAATATAAGGATAATAAATTAAAGGAAAATATTTTACCTCAGTCACCTTTCATTAAGCATATCTGGCCTTATAACTGTGGCTATGATAAGAAATCGATTTTTAGTTGAGGGAAGTTCTTAACATTATAATTCATCATTGACAAACGCTCGCTTTCTTCCTTTCATAGCTCGTAATAACTGTCCGTAATTAACATGTAATCTAGCGCTGATCTCACAGTTTAGGTCTAGCATGTACCACAAGGTTAGAAAACAAAACTTTAGCTAACATTAGTTAACTTGTAGGGCTAGTAATCTCTGTGGCTTACCTTTCATATGACTCGAGAGAGCCGCCTCTCCCATTGCGAAAAGCTGGATTTCCTTTTTGCATACTTTGCAGCAGACTACACGTGGATTTGGTCCACGTTTTATCCAAAGTTTGTATTTGTCATTTTCCATCCAATATTCATTAAAACCACAACCTCTCGGCATGATGGACCGATGCAACACTGTCCTCTTGGGGGCGACACAGAGCCGTATATACGTCTCTGGCATGACAACAACCTAATGTAAGGGCTCATGCAAAGCCAACAGATCAAGCGTGTAGCTTTCATTTTTAAGGAAACTTATTTTATATTTTTCCATTTCATTATTAGCCTATTGAGTCAGACTGCCGAGAAATATGACGAACATTTCCAAGCATTTCACCCAAAATTCAAGCATTTTTCAAACCTTGAAAACACAACATTAAAATCCAAGCATTTTCAAGGTTTTTAAGCACCCGTACGAACCCTGCACTTTTCTACTTGTGCAGTTGTTTCTGTTCTTCTGAGAGACAGCTGCCTCCAACTACATTCATCGCACTATTTAGTGACTAACTGCTAAAAGCCCACCTGGGACGTCGCTGAACCAACCCCCTCAGAGCTTCCACCCCTGAGTGGAGAACAGCTCTCCTCCATTGAATAAAGTAAAACAGAAAGGAACAAACAAACCTCAAATGAAAATCTTTCATCAGTGAGACTCCTGTTGCCATGGCACCTGTGTACCTCCTTCCTATATCCCCTCATGTGCATCTTTTTCCGGGCCCCAGAGGATTGTTTCATCAGTATGTGGAGGATGCAACCGTGAGAGATGCTTCTCGGCAAGGCAGGGGTGTAGAGACACCTCCAGCTGGATGCTGGGATCCAGTAGGGAAGCTCTAAAATTAGCCCCAGCATGAGGCAGGGTTATGGGAGCGAGTGTGAAACAACAGTACAAGACTTTGCGGAGGGGCGGGAGATGAGGATGGTGACAGCACCCATCTACCGAGACGCCTCTATGCACATTCACTCGGCTGGAGCAAATTAGTCTGAACTTCATCACGACACAAATCCAAACCTTTCCACACACCATGCGGTTGTTTAGGGCCACAACCACTATGAGGGCCACGTGATCATGTTAGTTATAAAAGATGACGTCATAAAAGTTAAGATAACATCCACTTTGCTGTCAAAGTTCAATAATAAGGTTGTTTGGATGAAATTGAGAATGTGTAACCCAACCTACACACTCCTGCAAAAATGCAAAAAAAAAATTGTTTATTCTTTCTGCATGGAACACTTCAACATCAGTTATCATAACGTCATCAAAGCTCAACTTTATGCAATCACACACAGCGCCAACCTTTGGGAACCGGGATGAGGTGATAGAAGAAAAGTAACAATATGATACATAGATTTGTGGCAGCATAAGAGAAAGTTTCACTTTTGCATCTCATAGCTGCAGACTGTGGCACATAACTAGTGCATTCAAGAAACCTCGATAAAAAAAAAAGTTTCGAAAGACAGTGGAGACAACCTCCAGTAGCACCATAAGAATAATAATTATAAAATGATGTATTATTATGAATAATATTAACCACTGATCATAATCATACATAATATATATATATATATATATATATGTGTATATATATATATATATATATATATATATATATATATATATATATATATATATATATATATATATATATATATATATATATATATATATATATATATATATATATATGCGTATATATATGCGTGTGTGTGTGTTCTTGTATTTCCACCCTTCTTGAGTCATCAACAAGGAAAAGCACCTTCCATATGAAGATCGGTGAACAAGTTAAGACCGAAATCACGGTCCCAATACGGAAAACCATTGCATCTAATAGAGAATGTCTCATTTGCACCCCTGGTGGTGAAATCTATCAACATTAGGGTGGTCCCAAAAAGGAGGGATTTTTCAAATTGACTGTGTGTCGGTTTTAAAAGTGCTCCCCTTCTGGTCAACATATGAAATAACAAGTGTGTGTAAAAAAAAAATGTTGAAGTGCTCCCCCTCTGGCCAACATATGTAATAACAAGTGTGTGTAAGAAATTGAAATGCGCCCCCTTTGGCCAAAATTAATAAAAGAAAGAAAATAAATGCTGTATGTATATAGGCATGTATATAGTGAGTCTTTTTCTCACAATGTGTTGACTTTTTTCTTATAAAATTGGGAACAATTTACCATTGTTTCTGCTTCTGTAATATTGCAATATTTTCTCTTTTGTATGTAAAATGATTACTTTTTAATGCAAAATGGTGACATTTATCATATAAAATTCAGACTTGTATCACAATATTGCCAATGTTTCTGTTGTTCTTGTAAAATGGTGACATTTTTTGGAGTAAAATTGTGACTTTTGTCATAATTTTGCCAAGCAAAATTCCGATGATTATTATACTAGTGCCAACATTTTTAAGTTTTCTTATAAAATTGCGACTTTTGACGAGTAAAGTTACGACTCTTTTTATAAAATTGCCCACATTTTTAAGCTTTTCTTGTCAAATTGCGACTGTTATTGAGTAAAATTCCAACTTTGATCATAATATTGCACAAATGTTAAATTTTTCTTGTAAAATTTTGACTTGCGTTGAGTAAAATTACGACTTTTTCTTGTGAAACTGTGAGCTTTTTCTCGTGAAATGCCAACTCATTTTTCACAACAAGCTTTTTTATCTTTGCATAGTACGTATATATTATCAACGTTGTAAATACAAATCTTTATATATCTAGAAAGGGTGCTCCTAGAGAGGTAGGCATTATTCGGAGGTCTCAAGAAGGTAATAAATACAAGTGAATATTTTTTTAAGTGAATAATGACATATCGATGATATGATTTCAAAACACATTCTTTATATTTAATGTGTCGGTACTATTTTGTGAAATAGAAAAAAGTTGAAAAGTCAATAACAGGTTTTTTAGTGCATGTAAACATACTGGGTGTGACTTTGTTGGGGCCCTTCAGGAGATGAAGAATAACAATAAATAAGTAATATTTAAAGACCAAAATGAGGGCCACGGCTATGAACATCATCGAGTGCACACACATATGCGAGGTAAATAAATATGATCTGCCTTTTCAGACCTGTATGTGTCTGTGGGGCTTAAGCTCCATGAATGTTCCTGTGTCAGTGGGCATCTGTGTCCCCATGCCCCACTTAGTCCCCTGCCAAGGAGCCCAGCCTGCTCCTCAGAGTGGGAGAGCAGAGGGCAGATGGGTCGAGTCCGATTATAGAGTTGTCTGGCCTCTCTCACAGGCCGCTCACTGTGCTCCGTGCTCAGGGCCAGCACAGAAAGAGTGTTTGTTGTTGGTATTAGGAGCTAAACGGCTTAGCGGCAAGCAGAGGGTCGAGCACGTAGATTTGACTCCGCGCCAGATTGGAGACCCAAGGCAATTCAGGGACACTTGATTAGGCCCAAAAAGAGGGAAATTGAAAAGGAGACGTGGTGGTAAAAGAACCCAGGAGACGCAGGTGTGCGTTAAAGATGGAGTCGAAAAAAACTGTTACATTTTGTACTGGCCATAATATTAGGCACACCTGCACAGTGTACATTGCAGAGGAAATTCATTTACACAAATATAGTTATGTTTAATGTCGATTGTCTTTCTGACAGAGCTATTCATATAAAAATGTTAATTATTGTGGTTCATTATGAGCGCTCATCTAGATGAATAAGGTAAAATGGGTCGATACCGATCACATGTATTAACTGTAATTTGTTCTTTGTATTCATGCTGAGTGCAATTGACAGTTTCACAATATCAACACAACATCTAAACTAGTTCCTTATTTTCTCTCTCACTCTCTCGCTCTATAATTGTTTAAGCAAAACAAAAGTCAATAGTACACAATAACTAAACAAAAGCAAAACAACTATCTACTGCTAATTTAATTTAAATCCTACTTGTTGATTTACTGTTATTAAATGTTTACTTTCGAATTGAATGCGGTACCATCTACACTTCCTAAAGTTTACCAAACTTTTATTTCTTGGTGTTGTTTAAAGCTATCCAAAGTGTTAGCTAAGCCAGTGTTTTTCAACCACTGTGCTGCGGCACACTAGTGTGCCGTGAGATACAGTCTGGTGTGCCGTGGGATATTATGTAATTTCACCTATTTGGGTTTAAAATATTTTTTGCAAACCAGTAACTATAGTCTGCAAATGATGTGTTGTTGTTGTGTGTCGGTGCTGTCTAGAGCTCGGCAGAGTAACCGTGTAATACTCTTCCATATCAGTAGGTGGCAGCCGGTAGCTAATTGCTTTGTAGATGTCGGAAACAGCGGGAGGCAGGGTGCAGGTAAAAAGGTGTCTAATGCTTTAACCAAAAATAAACAAAGGGTAAGTGCCCCTAAGAAAAGGCATTGAAGCTTAGGGAAGGCTATGCAGAACGAAAGTAAACAATAACAGAATGCTGGACGACAGCAAAGACTTACTGTGGAGCAAAGACGGCGTCCACAATGTACATCCGAACATGACATGACAATCAACAATGTCCCCACAAAGAAGGATTAAAAACAACTGAGATATTCTTGATTGCTGAAACAAAGTAGATGCGGGAATTATCGCTCGAAGACATGAAACTGCTACAGGTAAATACCAAAAAAAAAGAGAAAAAGCCACCAAAATAGGAGCGCAAGACAAGAACTAGAACACTACACACAGGAAAACAGCAAAAAAATCTAATTAAGTCACGGCGGGATGTGACAGGTCGTGACAGTACACCTACTTTGAGACAAGAGCTATAGTGATGCATGGTTGGTTATGGCTTAAAGTCATATCCAACAATTGCGACAACGACTTTTTACTGTCAACTGAGTTTCGTTTTTTAATGGTTTTCAACGCAAAAAAACGTGCCTTGGCTCAAAAAGGGTTGAAAAACACTGAGCTAAGCTATTAGCATGCTTACGCTCCAGGCTTACGCTCAGTATGTAACGTTTACCCTCCTCCTCCAGTGATAATACCACTTAAGAGACAAAGAAATATAGTTTATTTGATGTAATTGGAACGATGTATGTATGGAGACACACCATTTTTAAAATCCATTTTAAGCATTACAGAACTTCTTTCCTGGGGGCACTGATTTCACAGAGCGCATCGAAACAGACACTACTTCCAACAACAACAACTTCCACTAACCATGGCAGACTTCCTGACTATTCTCGATGGCGAAGACAGCAAAGAGAGAAGGGAGAGGCTGGAAAGTGAAAGCCTTACTGACCTACGTTCTTTCTCCTCTCTTTGTTTAGCCCCATGGTGGAATATTTTGCAGTTGTACTTAATAAAAAATTATTCAAAGCACTGCGACTGAGTCACCAACATGTGGGATTCTTTGTCGATTCCACGGATTCATACGTTGGCAAACAGTATTTTCCGGACTATTAACCGCACCGGTATATGACCCGCACCCACTAAGTTTTAGAACAAAAAGCTGCAGATATACACCAGTAAATTGTGAAATTAGATATTTACATACAAAGATTGTACAAGTGTTTATTTACATTACATTTAATTGTTTACAAACGGTGCCTGTCACACGGCAGTAAAGCGGCTGATCAAACAAAACAGAAAAGCCATTCATGTCTGATGAATACGATTTTCTCATTTTTTAATAAGGCTCAAGGAGTTTAACACAATTCTTCTGCCTTGTACATTGTAAACACTTTGAGTTTGAACAGTTTGTTAAAGTGGTTCAATTTAGTACAGGGGTGTCAAACTCATTTTAGATCGGGGGCCACATGAAGGAAAATCTACTCCCAAGTGGGCCGGACTGGTAAAGTCACGGCACGATAACTTAAAAATAAAGACAACTTCAGATTATTTTCTTTGTTTAAAAATAGAACAAGACATTCTGAAAATTTACAAATCATAATGTTGTTGGGGGTTTTTTTACACTTACATGTTGCGGTTAATAGTATTCTATTTTCATTTGTCGTTATTTATACTTTCTGAATAAATGATGTGATAATGTTCATCAGTCAACTCCTAGGTGTTCATTTTCAATTTGTCAAGATAAAAAAATAATATCAAAATCAAATTACGGTATGTTATTTATGTAGTTTGCTCATTTTCCTAGACTGGTGCACTAACATCATATGGCTTGTTTTTTTTTTACATATGTAGCATAATCTACAAAGATACAAAGAATTGCTATTGCGACATCTAGTGGACACATTCAGAACAGCAGTTTCTTTCATTCCAAAATTTCACCTCATTTTTATACTTAGCAAAGTCATCCCACAGGCCGGATAAAACCTGTTCACAGGCCTGATCCGGCCCGCGAGGCGTACGTTTGACACTCCTGATTTAGTACATTGTTTGATTCCATAATTTAGCCGCTAGCCAAGAAAAACCCATAGATTAGCCGCACTTTTATAAAAGGTTCAAAACTTGGGGGAAAAAAGTAACGACTTATAATTCGGAAAAGAGGGTGGTTTGTTCCGCGCAATGTTAAGCCTCTCGATAACTGGGCTGGTTTTCAGAAATTTTCAAAAAATGTTGTTTGAAAAACTATATAATACAAAAAGTGTTGTGTACGAAAATCGAAGTACAACAGTACTGTTATCGGTAACACTTTAGTATGGGGAACATATTCTAAGTAACAAAGACTTAATTTAGAGTTATTTGGACACTAGGGGAACATATAAGGGTTAGGATTAGGGCAGGCCTGGGTAATTCTTTTGACTCGAGGGGCCAAATTTAGAGAAAAAAATGTGTCTGGGGGCCAGTATATCTATTTTTAGGAAAACTAACACAAAACCTGACAATCAAGTCTGATTGAATGCTAAAAATGTTATGACAGACCGCCTTAAAAACAGAATGGAATTTTATTTTTTTCTATGAACGATAAAACCCTGAATATTGACAACATATGAACGTCACACCCCCTCTCAATCGACATATTTTACAATCAAGCCAAATGCAACAAAAATGCAACAAACACAGCGAAATATGAACGTGAAGGGTAAAAAAACAAAAAAACATCTACAAACTGATACATCTGATACATCACTAAGCTTTAGAACTTTCTTGTAAAAATCTCCTTCTGCGTCTGTCCCTGACACCCGCATTTCAGGCAGGCCGCTCTGGAAACACTCTGTGGAAACGCTCCCCACCCACACTGCTTGGTGCCTCGTCTGACCTGCTGTGCCGTAAATTACCATAGTGCGGTATACGGGTATTAGTATAGTACCACGATACTAATGAATCATATTCGGTACCATACCGCCTCTGAAAAGTACCGGTCCGCCACACCCTAAGATTTTATTTAAAATAAAGCCAATAATACAATTTTTTCTGGTCCCCTTTATTTAGAAAAGTATCGAAAAGTACCGAAAAGTATCGAAATAATATTGGTATCAGGACAACACTAGTCCCTAAAATATCATGCAAAAGCGCAGATTCCAACCATTGAAATACGTTGTATAGTTCAAGACTTATGGTAATTAGAAAACATCACTGCACATCATAATGGTTAGCTACACTTTCCATCTTAAAGATCTAAAAAAATATTTGGGAATGTCCTGCGGGCCCGATTGAAAAGCTTAACGGGCCGCATGTGGCCCCCGGGCCTTGATTTGCCTAGGTCTGGGTTAGGGTTAGGGTTACTAATAAGCAATAATTCTGAGGTTATTGAGGGAATACTCTTAGTTAATGGCTTACTGGTTGTCTAATAAGGCCATGCAGAATAAGGCAATAATAAGTACTTACTAATGACTAATTAATAGCCAATATGTTACTAATTTGCATGTTAATAAGCAACTAATTAATGATGAATTAATTAGTTAACCCCATACTAAAGTGTTACCCTGTTATCCCTTCCATGGTCAAACTAGAACCACCATAACAATATTATTCAATAATATTATAATTTGGCATTCAAAACTGATTACTGTTCCCGTTTCTGAAAGTTATGTTGAACATCAGGTGTTCCTTCTGAAATGTCAAAACTATTTGCTCACGTACTATATCCTGATACTCCATGCAGTGTACACAACCTTTCAGGCAGCTTGTCACTGTAGCCACACTTGAACATTGTTTGAACATAAGTGCAAAGCTGTGCATTGTTCCAAGTTGGGCTTTAACCTCTCACAACTCCACACCTTCGTCTTTAGATTGACTTCAGCCTTGTGCTCGCCACTTCCTGTCCTTTTTTTTTTTTTTTTTTTTGATGTCTCTGCAAAAGACAACACGGCTAATCGGAGACACCCTGTGATGTTGACTGAAAGTAGCAAATACATTTCCTCCTCAGGTAAGCCCTTTTCAATTATCCACAGGTTTAAGTGTTGTATTTGTAAACGGATAGCGCCTGAAGTAGATGGAGCCGACAAGTCGTGTTATTCTTGGGAGATTTTGCTACAATAAAGTCTATGTACCATGGCGAACATATGTACACAAATTAAAAAAGCAAACTGCACTTAGATTAAGTTGAAGTACTGCTGACAGACTGTGTCAACTGTGTGCGCAGCCCCAGATGAAAAGGGCTACAGTAATCCCCTCCAGCCTGTCGATTTCCCTAATCTCTTGCTTTTGTTGTTGCCGGAGCCCAGAGGAGGGTGTGACAGGGTCAGGGGTGAAATTTAAGAGCCTTCAAGGATGGAGGAGGGGGTTCAGATGAGGGTCCATGCTCTGATTAGGCTTCATACATCCTAATACACTTTTATTTCCAAAGCATTATTTTAGCAAAATAGCAATCTCCACCCAGATTAATATTTAAATCTTTATTTAGACAGAATCTACAAAAAAGGTCTGTGCATGGATATCAGGAGAACATATGCACACACAGACACTGAGTGAGTGTCATTACAGGATTGAATTAGTTAATTAGAAGATATGTGTGCCTAAGACAAAAATGACCAGTAGAGATGGCCAATAAATGCTTTAAAATGTCATATCGGAAATTATCAGTATCGTTTTTTTTATTATCGGTATCGGTTTTTTGGTTGTTTTTTTTATTAAATCAACATAAATATACACTTACAATTAGTACACCAACCCAAAAGACCTCCCTCCCCCATTTACACTCATTCACCCTCATTCACACAAAAGGGTTGTTTCTTTCGGTTATTAATATTCTGGTTCCTACATTATATATCAATATATATCAATACAGTCTGCAAGGGATACAGTCCGTAAGCACACATAATTGTGCGTGCTGCTGGTCCACTAATAATACTAACCTTTAACAGTTAATTTTACTCATTTTAATTAATTACTAGTTTCTATGTAACTGTTTTTATATTGTTTTACTTTCTTTTTTATTCAAGAAAATGTTTTTAATTTATTCATCTCATTTTATTTTATACATTTTTTTAAAAAAGGACCTTATCTTCACCATTCCAGGTTGTCCAAATTAGGCATAATAATGTGTTAATTCCACGACTGTATATATCGGTATCGGTTGATATCGGTATCGGTAATTAAGAGTTGGACAATATCGGAATATCGGATATCGGCAAAAAGCCATTATCGGACATCCCTAATGACCAGTTTTGAGTGACATTGTCACCAAAACACTCAGTATGACTCATAAGTGTGATTCACAATCAAACCGAAATTTGCATTTATTCCGATTCTAAATTGAGTCGTAATTTTCGAGAATTGTTTTTTAAAAATTGCAACAAAAAAAAGACCATAAAAACCCCACTTTTTTTTAAAATACCGGTAATCTATTTTTGGAATACAACATTAAACCACTATTATTCATATAAGTGTTATTATTGATATTGTTGTATTTGTTATTTTTTTGTTTTTTCTCCTTTTTAGTATTGTATTCAATAACTATTGTATCTGTATGTCTTTTCAATTGCTTTGTAAATGTCTATCTAAAGAATTGTAATACTGGAATTGGGTTAGAGTTGGACACTCTCTATTTTCCTTTTTTTTTTTAGATTAATTAACATCCTGTGATTTTTGTAAATAAAATTCAAAAATGACATTCTTAAAACATTTTAAGGCCAACACGCATATAAATCCTATGTCCGCAGCCAAGAGGAGCTTTTGTAACCTTTAACCTGTTTTGAAAAGTGTTTATCTAAATTTATATACCAAATAATGTATTACAAGAATCGTGTTGGGTCGAGAATAGATTCTGAATCGAATCGTCACCCCAAATTTTCGAATCGTATACAGTAAACTGAATCTCCTTACATTGTGTACCCATTGTTGCAGTTGGTGAACTTTCCTCCAAAAGGTCTTATCTTTGCCAATGTGATGTCAGATAAAACAAAAATTGAGCTGTTTGGCCACAATACCCAGCAATATGTTTGGAGGAGAAAAGGTGATGCCTTTAATCCCAGAAACACCATGCCTACCGTCAAGCATGGTGGTGGTAGTATTATGCTCTGAGCCTGTTTTGCTGCCAGTGGAACCGGTGCTTTACAGAGACTAAATTGGACAATGAAAAAGGAGGATTACCTCCAAATTCTTCAGGACAACCTAAAATCATCAGCCTGGAGGTTGGGTCTTGGGCGCTGTTGGGTGTTCCAACAGGACGATGACCCCAAACACACGTCAAAAGTGATAAAGGAATGGCTGAATCAGGCTAGAATTAAGGTTTTAGAATGGCCTTCCCAAAGTCCCGACTTAAACGTGTGGACAATGCTGAAGAAACAAGTCCATGTCAGAAAACCGACAAATTTAGCTGAACTGCATCAATTTTGTCAAGAGGAGTGGTCAAAAATGCAACCGAAAGCTTGCCAGCAGCTTGCGGATGGCTACCAAAAGCGCCTTATTGCAGTGAAACTTAATAAGGGACATGTAACCAAATATTAACATAGATGTATGTATACTTTTGACCCAGCAGATTTGGTCACATTTTCAGTAGACCCATAATAAATTCATAAAAGAATCAAACTTCATGAATGTTTTTTGTGACCAACAAATATGTGCTCCAATCACTCTATCACAAAAATAGAAATTATTGGAAACTCAAGTCAGCCATGACAATTATGTTCTTTACAGGTGTATGTAAACTTTTGATCGCGACTGTACATGAAACGTCACATGACTATTCAAATGCGAACCCGAGGCAAACAGGTCCAAGTTCTGAGTTATTCTAATATGTATCATCCAGAATGAATATATGACAGTTCTACAGTATGGCTGTGAAAACAGGAAAAATACAGGTAATTTACGAACAAAATAGTCTTGATTAGGGATGTGCCGAACTATCACACGTTTTATTGAAAAAGTACGTGATCGCCATTGCCAATTAATGCCTTTCAATGCCGATCATAAATGCTGATCCCCTCTGGGTAACATTGTATTTATTCATAGTCCGCCGGCTGGCAAGCTAACAGTTAATTGTGTATTCTCTAAGACATTAATAATCCCCTCCATTACGGCAAATAAACTGCATTTCTTAAAATCTTAAGTATCATTATCAGGTATCATTACCAAGTGTTAGCACAAGGCTAAACATGTTACACGCGAAGAGCGAGCAGGATCGGGCATGCTAATAACCAAGCTCCTGTCCCAGCAGGCGCAAGACATTGATACAACGTTGATTATGGATACATGTCCTTTAAACTGAATTTGAAACAATGTTGCAAAATAGTTGTATTTGTAAATTGAGACAATGTTGGTGTTTAACGTTGGATCCACGTTGTTGTTTGGGAAATTACCAAATTTCAATGGTCATTTAAATAAACGTTGTCAAAAAGCATGTTGTTTCAACGATGTATTTGTGTCGTAGAATATTGGTTGGGAAATGACCAAAATTCAATGGTCAAATCAACGTCAGAACCCAACATTAATTAAACGTAGTCAAAAAGCATGTTGTTTCAACGTTATGTTGGAGTTGCTTAACGTCAGGACCTAATTCAACACGTTCTCAACGTTGTTTCAATGTCTTGTGACTGCTGGGGTAGCTTTAAACAAAGGAAGACATAGGTGTTTAGTAAACTTTAAAAAGTTTATGCTACCGCGTTACAGCAGAAAGTACGAAAGTTTTAATAGAAAATTAAAGGTAGATTAATGAGAGTCTGGAGAGAGGATGATATAACAACAAGTGTTGTGTCAGCATTGCCACTCTCAGTACACGACATGTAAGAAGAGGGCGGGTCATCCATAAATTGGTGGTCTTGGTTCCAAAGGTAGTGTCAGTATATGATCGACACTAGAGCAATTAGATCAATATTTTCATTTTCTAAAATCATTTTTTGTTTTTGTTTACAAATTCAGAGAATAGCACTCTAAGGGGTATTTTAAGGTTTTACTACTTACGTATAAAATACTACACAGTCTAGCTCCAGCCTATCTTGCTGATTGTATTGTACCATATGTCCCGGCAAGAAATCTGCGTTCAAAGAACTCCGGCTTATTAGTGATTCCTAGAGCCCCAAAAAAAGTCTGCGGGCTATAGAGCGTTTTCTATTCGGGCTCCAGTACTCTGGAATGCCCTCCCGGTAACAGTTAGAGATGCTACCTCAGTAGAAACATTTAAGTCTCATCTTAAAACTCATTTGTATACACTAGCCTTTAAATAGACCTCCCCTTTAGACCAGTTGATCTGCCATCTCTTTTCTGCTCTGCTCCCTTCTCCTACGTGGAGAGGTTGTTAGGTGACCACAGATGAGGCGCTAGCTGTTCAAAGTTGGGACCCGGGGTGGACCACTCATCTGTGCATCAGTTGGGGACGTCTCTGCTCTGCTGACTTGTCTCCACTCAAGATGATCCCCTGCTGGCCCCACTATGGACTAGACTCTCACACTTTTAACTAGATCCACTCGACAACTATTGCACTGGTCGCCCAGGGGCGGGGGGGTCCCCACATCTGTGGTCTCCTCCAAGGTTTCTCATTTTATCCCGTTGGGTTGAGTTTTTTCTTGCCCTGATGTGGGATCTGAGCCAAGGATGTCATTGTGGCTTATGCAGCCCTTTGAGACACTTGTGATTAAGGGCTATATAAATAAACTTTGATTCAATGATTGATTGATTGATACTTTGTGGGCAGAAATGATTTCAATGAGTAACAGATAGTACCGTATTTTTCGGAGTATAAGTCGCACCAGCCGAAAAGGCATAATAAAGAAGGAAAAAAACATATATAAGTCGCACTGGAGTATAAGCCGCATTTTTTGGGGAAATGTATTTGATAAAACCCAACACCAAGAATAGACATTTGAAAGGCAATTCAAAATAAATAAAGAATAGTGAACAACAGGCTGAATAAGTGTACGTTATATGACGCATAAATAACCAACTGAGAACGTGCCTGGTATGTTAACGTAACATATTATGGTAAGAGTCATTCAAATAACTATAACATATAGAACATGCTATACGTTTACCAAACAATCTGTCACTCAGATGAAATCTTATACGTCTAGTTTCTTACGTGAATGAGCTAAACAATATTATTTGATATTTTACGGTAATGTGTTAATAATTTCACACATAAGTCGCTCCTGAGTATAAGTCAGCCAAACTATGAAAAAAACTGTGATTTATAGTCCGAAAAATTGTTTAGTTTTTCTGTGCTATTGACTTTGTTTTGCTCAAACAATTGTAAAAGAAAGACTAAAAGAAAACAAAGAACTTGTTAAAATATTGTGCGGATATTGGTAAACTGACAATAGCACCCAAAATAGAAACATAGAAAAATGTACAATTAATACATGCGATTGGTATCTGTATTGGTATCAGCCAATCTCACTTATGGATGATCAGTATCGGAATCGGCAATGATTGGAACATCCCCAGTTGTAATGCATGTAGCCTGATAAGACCACGTGCCTTAAGCTAAATCCCTCTACTTCCTGCAGGTTTGAGATAAGACAAAGGAGGAGGCCCCTTTTGGAAACACAAACAGATCTCTCAAAGTTCAGGGGTCAAAGGGTGAACCTCCGGCAGTAAACACTGCACCACACTTTGATACAGTACAGGTATATGACATACTGTACATGCATGAACTAAAATCTTATCTCCTGGTCATTTGTTAGGGAAACCTCTTTGAAAAATCAAGAGAGACTACAACAGCTTTAATATTTTTCACTGCGCAGAAAACATCTCCTGAATGCAGCGCAACAAGTTCCAACAACAAAAGTGAACCACGTCATTTTGACTCATACATCCACAAGAACACACGCATGCCCCTTTTTGCTGTTTTGACAAAGGTGTGAAGGTGCCTGCCTCCGGCAAAATACCTCTGGGATTATTACCACACAGTCCAAAAGCACTGGTGGCCAAAGGACCTACCCCGCCATCTGGTTAAAAACAACATCCGAGCCGAGGCACTGGAGAAATCCCCAGCCTTTATGTGAGAGGCGACTGGAGGAGATGAGGTTGCACCAGCATGTCTTCTCCTCTGTAACCCCAGGGGGTGATAGGTTTAGAACAGTGGCTCACATTGTTTGGCCGCAATACCTCCCCCTCCGCCTCCACCCAGCCTCCTCTTCACCCTTGTACCCCACCCAGCTGAAGATCGAGTTAACTCTTGCCTGCGGTCAATCCACCTCACAGGAACTCAATCCGCTCTCCCTCCTTCTCTCTCCTTTGCTTTCTCTGAGGTCAGCCAACAAGAAGTTAAAGCTTTGGCCCCTTTATCATTCATTACCAACACTATGTGGCCAGAAGAATGGAGGCCACTAGTGAGAGCTGCTGCACCACCGTGACGGTCAACATTTCAACCCCATGTGTGCACTTTGATGAAGGCTCCTTCCTAGTAATACATTTGAATATTAAATGCATTGCATGTAAGCAAATAAACCATAGTTGCACTAAGATTCCGTTTGTAGGATCGGCATTATTCTTTTTTTCATAAGTCTTGCATGTATGGAAAAATTGACAGTAAATATTCTTAACCCTTGTGTGGTGTTCGGGTCTTTGGGACCCGTTTTAGATTTTTATTAAAAGAAAAATTATACAATTAATTAATTTTTCAAACTGAGACTCACTGGCTTTGGCTCATTTTCTGTGAAGAACATATATCAGAATACATATTTAATGACCACACCCCATACACCCCCCCTTACACATTTCCATTACATATAAGATGTCCGGGTCCACTGGACCTGGGGCTAATAGAAGTGTGGAAATTGATGTTCTGTGTACCACACACACACACACACACAGAGCAGCCCTAGACAGGAGGAGGACAGAGTGTAGGTACACCGAACATCAGAGGGTCAAATGTGCGACAAAATGAGAGCAGACAGTGTTGACAAACAATGTTGCAATCTTGTGTGGGAACTGCAGGTGCAGAAACACAAAATAAGAATCCCTGTGGGATGCAGTAACTGGCAGAGAAATTTCCATGCAACGTTCATATTGTTGTTACTCAGCCAGTGTTTGTGGGTCTGATGGACCCGTTGCATTTTGTGGCTTTTAATGCCTCACAATCAAACACTTTTATGTTAAAATACTAAACAGATGTTTATTGGGATAAGGTAAACATCTGTTCAGTATTTTAACATAAATCAATCAATCAATCAATCAATGTTTATTTATATGGCCCTAAATCACAAAAGTCTCAAAGGGCTGCACAAGCCACAACGACATCCTCGGCACAGAGCCCACACAAGGGACGTCGATGTGAATGACTATGAGAAACCTTGGGGAGGATCGCATATGCATATACAAGATGTTTACCTTATCCCAATAAACATCTGTTCAGTATTTTAACATAAAAGTGTTTGATTGTGAGGCATTAAAAGCCACAAAATGCAACAGGTCCATCAGACCCACAAACACCGGCTGAGTAACAACAATATGAACGTTGCACAAGGGTTAAAGGGGAACTGCCCTTTTTTTGGAATGTTGCCTGTTGTTCACAATCATTATGAAAGACATGATGAGGGATGGATTTTTTAAAATGCATTCTAAATATTAAATAAACGTAAATAAAAGTTTGCTTAAAGCGGAGCCAATGGAAGCTCCTATATTTCACCCATAAAATCCACTAAATAATCATTAGAAAAGCGCTAACAATAGTCCTTTTTAGAGATGTCCGATAATATCGGTCTGCCGATAATATCGGTCTGCCGATATTATCGGCCGATAAATGCGTTAAAATGTAATATCGGAAATTATCGGTATCGGTTTTTTTATTATCAGTATCTGTTTTGTTTTTTTTGTTTGTTTTTTGTTTTTATTAAATCCACATAAAAAACACAAGATACACTTACAATTAGTGCACCAACCCAAAAAACCTCCCTCCCCCATTTACACTCATTCACACAAAAGGGTTGTTTCTTTCTGTTATTAATATTCTGGTTCCTACATTATATATCAATATATATCAATACAGTCTGCAAGGGATACAGTCCGTAAGCACACATGATTGTGCGTGCTGCTGGTCCACTAATAATACTAACCTTTAACAGTTAATTTTACAAATTTTCATTAATTACTAGTTTCTATGTAACTGTTTTTATATTGTTTTACTTTCTTTTTTATTCAAGAAAATGTTTTTAATTTATTTATCTTATTTTATTTCATTCATTTTTTTTAAAAGTACCTTATCTTCACCATACCTGGTTGTCCAAATTAGGCATAATAATGTGTTATATCGGTTGATATCGGTATCGGTTAATATCGGTATCGGTAATTAAAGAGTTGGACAATATCGGCATATCGGATATCGGCAAAAAGCCATTATCGGACATCCCTAGTCCTTTTACATTTTGTGACTTGAATATTAACCAAGTATTAGGTGCGACTTGTCCAGGGTGTACCCCGCCTAGGCTCCAGCAACCCCCCGCGACCCCGAAAGGGACAAGCGGTAGAAAATGGATGGATGGATAGTGCAGTGTTTTGCAACCTTTTTTGAGCCAAGGCACATTTTTTTTATTGAAAAAATCCAGAGGGACACTATCCCATCCTCGTCGCCATTGTTGTGTGCCAAACTTGTAACTTATTAGTAGAGTATATGGGGTCCACCAGTCCGCCAGTCGGGACCCGGGGTGGACCGCTCGCCTGTGCATCGGTTGGGGACATCTCTGCGCTGCTGACCCGTCTCCGCTCGGGATGGTCTCCTGCTGGCCCCACTATGGACTGGACTCTCACTATTATGTTAGATCCACTATGGACTGGACTTTCACAATATTATGCTAGACCCACTCGACGTCCATTGCATCCGGTCTCCCGTGGGGGGGGGGGGGGGTCACCCACATCTGCAGTCCTCTCCAAGGTTTCTCATAGTCATTCACATTGACATCCCACTGGGTTGTGAGTTTTTCCTTGCCCTTATGTGGGATCTGAACCGAGGATGTTGTTGTGGCTTGTGCAGCCCGTTGAGACACTTGTGATTTAGGGCTATATAAATAAACATTGATTGATTGATTGATTAGTTCACTTATTAGCAATCTAAGCTTAATAATACACCAAAAGAAAGCTTATTGTCTTTTTCTGCCTTTTATTCCCGCTCTTACTTTTTCCACTTCCAGGTGTCCAACACACAACACATGTCATCATATTCTGTGTCCCCCACCCTTAAGTTTCCCTTACAATGGTTCCGGTTTTGTCCTGTGACCCGAGGAACCAATACATAACAGACACCACCAGCAGAAAATGTTAAAAACAAGATTAAATAGCCTATATTGACAATATAAATATATATATATTTTATTTTATTTTATTTTATTTTATTTTTTAATTTTTTTTTCTCATGGGGTGGTGGTGGTGGGTGTTGGGGGGGGCGTGGTGGTGGGTGGTGGGTATATTGACAATATAAAGTCGTTCTCATCACACACAATTGTTCGATATGACTTCAAACCATAACCATCGTAATATTCTCTTGTCTCAAAGTAAGATTACAAAGCAATGAGTTACCTGCTGCCACCTACTGGTACGGAAGAGTATTACATGGTTACTCTGCTGATCTCCAGACAGCACAGATACTCTACAACGGCACATTGTTTGCGGATTATAATTATTGGTTTGCAAAAAAAACATTTTTCCGACCAATTAGGTGAAGTTGCATAATTTCCCACAGCACACCAAACAATATCTCACGGTACACTAGTGTGCCGCGGCATAGTGGTTGAAAAACACTTTATTTGTGATATTGTTATTGTAAGCGCTAACGCAGACAAATTATTTATCGCGGCGCCGTGATCTCTTCCGTGTGTCCCTATGTTTACATCATCGATTGGTCTACTACTTCCTCGCTTCCTTACTACCTGTAAGTTTATTCGAGATCATAAATCATGCATATCACTTGGATATGATACTTCTGAGTAGGTATTCCAACAACTTGGTACACTTTGACAACCATTTAAGACCGGAAACCGGCGAGAACGACACGAAAAGACTCTTGTTCCCTTCCACCCCCCACCCCTTTTCTTCCCGAGGAATATAAGTCATTCTTCACCTAAATGGGAATATATGAACACCCCAGCAGTTGGCATCCTAATGACAGCAGACATTGTACAGTAAGTGTTGTTTTATTATGTTTGTTGGCTCTCATAAAGTCTGCAGTAAGTAATAATCAGTGACGAAGATAAAAAAAAGTGAACGTTGTGCTGCGTTTTTTAAATTAAGGCGCCGCCTATGCTTAAAATGATCAAAATACGTAAATATTAAATGTTATTATAAATGTGCCCGTTACTACATTACATATATACTTGCATCATGTTTATAAAACCACAATGGAGGTGTTTGGATGTTTTTTTAAGGGCTTAGTAGGCGGAATTGCACGGCTCCTATAGGCTCCATTGTAAGCAAACTTTTGATCGCATTTATTTAATATTAGAATGTCTTGTCCAGCTACTCAGGCAAATCATATTATTCATGTAGATGCCCATATCTGCTTTACATATTTACTTTACAAAAGAGAAGTGTGGGATACTTCGCTTGTTGCCTTATTTGTATTTGACTTTATTAAATGGATTTATATTAATGTTTGGCGCAATAACAACAATAACAACAACAGCAACAAAACAGAATCAGAAAATGTACAAATATGATACAAAAAGTGATAGCAAAGAAGCAGTTAGTGAAGTAAATATTAATAACACAGAAATGACAATGGACATTATTGTGCTACAGATTGAGCAATAAAAATACCAATAGAAATAGCACTATTCATAATAACAATAATTACCTCTATTATCAACAATACAATTGTTTCAAATGCAACGATATGTAATGACAACTTGAATTACAAAAGAAAGCAGATAAATGGAGGGGAAAAAAGAAAAGCAACCTTGTAGATTGTTATAGTATCAATAAGTTAAGCTTTGATCAGGGGTGTCAAAGTAGTTTTCACTGAGGGCCACATCGCTGTTATGTTTGGCCCCAGAGGGCCGCTTCTAACAGTGAATACTGTTATTACACCATTTTTTAATGCATTTTATTAATAGATTTTTTTTCAAACTAAAATGTAAAAAAAATAAGGTAAGTTGCAAAAATGTCACCTCAAAATGTAGTGTATATTACTGTAAATGGGAAAAACGGCACTGCTGTTTTTATGGTTAAAAAAAACAATAAGGCAGCTCAGTTGCCAGAATTTTTTTTATCCTTTTGGTTAAAAAAAACTGCAATTTTACAGTAAAATTTTGGCACCTGAGCCGCCAGTTTTTTTTTGTTTTTTTTTACCGTAAATCAACAACTGTAGATTTTTCGGTATATTACTGTAAATGCTAAAACGTCACCACAGTTTATTACAGTAAAAAAAAGGAAAAATGTTTTCATTTAGAGAAAAATGCTGTAAAAGCCACGGTAAATTTTCCAATTTTACCATGAAATCTATTGCTACTTTTACATTGCACAATTTGACGGATAACTTGCTTTGAAATCATTATTATTAGTACCATATTTTTTGGAGTATGAGTAGCTCAGGAGTATAAGTCGTACCGGCCGAAAATGCATAATAAAGAAGGAAAAAAACATGTATAAGTCGCACTGGAGTATAAGTCACATTTTTTGGGGGAAATGTATTTCATAAAACCCAACACCATGAATAGACATTTGAAAGGCAATTTAAAATAAATAAAGAATAGTGAACAACAGGCTAAATAAGTGTACGTTATATGACGCATAAATAACCAACTGAGAACGTGCCTGGTATGTTAACGTAACATATTATGGTAAGAGTCATTCAAATAACTATAACATATAGAACATGCTATACGTTTACCAAACAATCAGTCACTCCTAATCGCTAAATCCCATGAAATCTTATACGTCTAGTCTCTTATGTGAATGAGCTAAATAATATTATTTGATATTTTACGGTAATGTGTTAATAATTTTGCACATAAGTCGCACCCCCGGCCAAACTATGAAAAAAAGTGCGACTTATAGTCCGAAAAATATTTTCTATTTTAAAAATGGTTTGAATGTTTGATCATATATTTTTGCATAATTAGACAATATTTAAGTCAACTTAATTTGCGATTACATGAGTACATATATTTTTTTCTCCCAAAATAGAAAGAAAATACATCTAGTAAGAAAATACATATTATTTCCATGTTTTCGAGGGCCAAAAAAAATGAAGTGGCGGGCCACATCTGGCCCCCGGGGCCTTGAGTTTGACACCTGTGCCCTAGATGAACAATATTAATTAATAATTAATATAAGTGTATGTCATATCATCCAAGCCACGCCGCCCCACATATAAACCTTAAAATCAACTTTGGCTAGTGTGAAAGTATGTCATTTGTCTGTGTGTCAGAAGTGCTGATTTGGTACCATGATATAGTGTGTACCCATGCAATGTTTTGTATGGAAGGATGAGCTACCTGTCTTGTTGTTGGTGTTAAAGGGCAGGGGAGGGGTCCGGTGCTGGGACCATCGCCTCATAAATCACAGCAGAGGATTGGGAGTAACAGCTCAAATTAAGATAAAACCCCTTTAATTATCAGCTAAACAGCCCTGTGTCCCCCTCTCTCCCCGGTCTATCTGTCACCCAGCAAGCTGGTCCTATCACCGGGGGGCCGACTTTACTTCTCCAGCACACACAAACACACACACACACACACACACGCACACACACACACACAGGCGTGCAAACACAGTCTGTTACACTTTTCATCACTTTCCTCCTAACAGAGCCCTAAGAGTCCAAACCTGCAGTAGTGACCTCAACGAGGTCCATTTATATCACAATATGACATGTGTGTGTCAATCACTTTAACTTCTATCACCTCTTTACATCTGCTAAATAGTCCCCTCCCACGCATCTCCTCCCCTCATTATGTCTCTGTGCTTATTTACTGTGCCAATTATCATTAGCCTAATGGCTTCTCAATAGCCCTCCCTTTTCAAAGGCTATCGCTTACCTCTCTCTCCCTCTCTCTCAGTTTGGGACACAATCAGATGTCTTGACACCCGCGCGAGCCTGCAGGGATACACTGTCAGGCTTCGATACAGTTTGGAGTGATCAGTGCATGCATGTACCTGGATAGAAAGGACTGAGCAGACAAGGTGGAGAAAAAAGAAGAGACCAAAAAAATCTCCATTTAGGCATTTGTGGTATTTGAATGCATCACCCCTCTGCCCTCTTTCTCTTCTTCTCTTCGAGGCAGTGTATTGATTTTATATTAAGCCTGAGCTGCCATCTGGCTGCCTTTCATTCCTTTGTTATTATAAAGCATGGCGGGCAGAAAGACAGGGAAAGCGAGGGAGAGACCAGGTAAAAAAAAAAAAATACATTTTGCATTAAATAAGATAGTGAGCATATCGTGTGTGCGTGTGTGTCCGAAGAGTGAGGCAGTGATACAATATAAGCAGTCACCACAGTATTCATTTGTTTTATATACTGTATATAATATATATATATATATATATATATATATATATATATATATATATATATATATATATATATATATATATATATATATATATATAGTCAAGGTTTCTGTGGTTTATCCGTTATACAGTGCTCAATACCGGGGTAGAGCGGAATATATGTTAGGTCAGGGAAACCTGCTAAACAGGCTTGCCGGGATGATATAGCCTCTTGTGTTTTTTCCTGACCTAATATATATATATATATATATATATATATATATATATATATATATATATATATATATATATATATATATATATATATATATATATATATATATATATATATATATATATATATATATATATATATGTATTTATATATATGTATATGTATATATACTAGGGTTGTATGGTATACCGGTATTAGTATAGTACCACAATACTAATGAATCATATTCGGTACAATACCGCCTCTGAAAAGTACCGGTCCACCATCTTTTAAAAAAAATGTATATTATGTTTATAAACTCAGGAAATATGTCTCTGTACACATGAGGACTTTGAATATAACCCAATGTATGATCCTGTAACAACTTGGTATCGGATTGATACCCAAATTTGTGGTATCATCCAAAACTCATGTAAAGTATCCAAACAACAGAAGAATAAGTGATTATTACATTTTAACAGAAGTGTAGATAGAACATGTTGAAAGAGAAAGTAAGCAGATATTAACAGTAAATGAACAAGTAGATTAATAATTATTTTTCTACCACTGGTCCTTAATAATGTTGACAAAATAATAGAATGATAAATGACACAATATGTTACTGCATATGTCAGCAGACTAAATTAGGAGACTTTGTTTGCTTACTTACTAATAAAAGAAAAGTGGTCTAGTATTTACACAATTTTATTTAAGGACATACTTGCAATAAGAAACATATGTTTAATGTACCGTAAGATTTTTTGTTAAAATATACATATACATATATATATATATATATATATATATATATATATATATATATATATATATATATATATATATATATATATATATATATATATATATATATATATATATATATGTATAGTCGAGGTTTCTGTGGTTTATCCGTTATACAGGGCTCAATACCGGGGTAGAACAGACTATACGTTAGGTCAGGAAAAAACACAGAGGCTATTTCATCCCTACAAGCCTGCTCATCAGGGTTTTTTTAGCAAAACAGGCTCGTAGGGATGAAATAGCCTGTGTGTATTTTCCTGACCTAGTGTATATATATATATATATATATATATATATATATATATTATATATATATATATATATATATATATATATATATATATATATATATGAAATACCTATAGATGTATATTTATATATACATATATGTTACGTTTCAATGAACATAGAGGCAAACAAGGGGTAGACAAAAAGGCACTAATCTGACTGTAAAATCTCATAAACATAAAGCCCCCCCCCCCCCCCCCCCCCCCCCCCCCTCCGCGACTCCTCTCATCATTTTCCTCACGGTTGTCGCTTTCTACGAAACAGATAGCACCCAAGAGAGAAACATCTCGCCCCCTTGTGAGTCACAAATCTGAATCTCTCTCCTCCTGTGTTTCCTTTTTCTCCCTTTCTCCCCAAGGAAGTTGATGAGCGAGCACGCAGTCCTGTCTCATTCTGGCCTATCATTTATCGATTGGCTTCATCAACGCGTGATCGTCCGATGACAAATGTTTAACATTCTGCCACGGTATTGATCGGATCACTCTGAGTAAGAATGAAAATGAGGGAGCGTCTCTCCCACCTCACACCCAGGAGGTGAGGTTCTTATTGGCCGTGCGTCCACAGGTACGGTGCATGTAGAGTATATGTAGAATATATTTATATTATTTGTATATTATATATATAATATATTATATATATTATATTATTTATCATTATTACTGTCTATTGTGAGCGAACTGTGGTGATGAATTTCCCCCAGGGATCAATAAAGTATTTTCTATTCTATTCTATTCTATTCTATTTGCATAAATGGCTGCAAAGTTGTACT
>NC_084736.1:64461523-64529023 GCF_033978785.1 Entelurus aequoreus | reverse complement strand
GAAGAACCATGATAAACATTCTGAATTTATCTCATCCATCCATTAATTTTCAATATAATCTTATTTATCTCACCATATGAAATATAACTTACTTCACCAAATATTATTTATTCATGTATTTATTTTTATTGTAATTACTTATGGAGTATATTGTGAATGAATTGAGAACAGGAAGTGAACAAAAGTTTTAGCAACGGTTAGGAAAAGGGGTAGGATTAAATAAACTCTGCTTCTTCCTACTCCTTTTCGAACATGTTGAATAGAGAAACTGGAAATTGTGACGTATCATGTTGTATGCATGCACTCAACTCAACTCATGTACGCAGATTAATCACACAATTTATTTTCCCATTTACCTTAAACGTGGATATTTAGCAGAACGCTCAGTGATCAGGTCAATACTTGCACCAGTGCAAAGATGAGTGAGGGGACTCCGGCTGGTGTTGTCGCTGGCACATTTCACTCCGAAATACACCCAGAGTGTGCTTTGGCTAAAACTGTTACCGATTTATAAGCAAATAAATGATATCCATTCAAGTAAAACAGCTACAAAATATTCCTGTTTGACATTCTTACAATAAAATTGCATGTATGTACAAATAGTGGGATGTTTTTTAAGTTAATTTAAAATATGCAAGAAAGTAAAAACCTGTAATTCATTGTGACTATTCCAAATTCAAATGAGTGATTAAGTGGTTAATCTGATTACATGTTATTATCATTTGACTCCTATAATTGAAATATTTACTATCACTTAATATGTGATTAATAATGATTAACATGTATCATTTATAATATGAATTCAAAAGTGTGATTTATCTAATTGTTTAATCATTTGAAAGCATTCATTTATATTTACTATAATTTAATGCAGTATATAACTTCAAAAATTCTTACTTAAATTATTGTATCACAAGATCCACAATTGAATGAATTAGGATTAATCCAAATTCAAAAGTGTGATTATGTTGATTAAAATATTTATCATTTGACATCATTAATTTAAAATATTTACTATAATTGAATATACAATTGAAAATGTATTTACGTAAATTACTATATCCCAAGCTCGACACGACAAATCCACACTTAAATACATTTTTGATTTATTCAAATTCAAAAGTGTGATTCATCTAATCAAAAATCTTTATCATATTACAGCACTAATTTGAATATTTACTATAATTTAATATCTTATTAAAAATATATATATACTTAAATGACTATATCACAAGCTGGACAGAGACAAATCCACACTTAAATTAATTTGGATTTATCCAAATTCAAAACTGTGATTTATCTGATTGAAAATCCTTAATAGTGGATATATATATATATATATATATATATATATATATATATATATATATATATATATATATATATATATATATATATATATATATATATATATATATATATATATATATATATATATATATATATATATATATATATAAAAGACAAATCCAGACTATATCACAAGCTGGACAGAGACAAATCCACACTTAAATTAATTTGGATTTATCCAAATTCAAAACTGTGATTTATCTGATTGAAAATCCTTAATAGTTGATATATATATATATATATATATATATATATATATATATATATATATATATATATATATATATATATATATATATATATATATATATATATATATATATATATATATATATATATATATATATATATATATATACACATATATATATATATATATATATATGTGTATATATATATATATATATATATATGTATATATATATATATATATATATATATATATACATATATATATATATATATATATATATATATACATATATATATATATATATATACATATATATATATATATATATATATATATATAAAAGACAAATCCAGTGGAAGTTGTAGCGAAAGTTATTTATTAAAAAAAAAATTATAATAAATAAAAATACTACATAAGAGGCCCACCATGTATCATTATTGCAGAATACTCAATAAAAATAACCTACTCAATTGCTAAAACTTAATAAAGTATTCTGATTCAGTTCTTGTATACACAATTCTTAACGACCTAACTCCACCTTCTCTCAAAAACGTTGTACTTTAAAGTGAGAACTGTTTTGGTGTCGTTTAGAAAAAATGTGTTCAGGAAACTAATTTTTTTGTTGAGTGTGTCAAACATGGAACACAATAGCTATAAAATATAAGTATACAATTTTACATTTTATAAAATGTATTTATTCGATACAAAATCTTAAAAATACATCATTAATTTGTATACTATAAATATAAAACTGGCAATACAAGCATCATTTAGTAAGGGGCTTGGAAAAATGCCAGCTTGAGAGTCAACATTTTAATTGTATTTATAGACTACTGGTATAAACTGGGAGTGTTAAAAAGCGTTTTATATATTCATGTAATGTATAAGGTACATTTGTGTCCTAAAAATGTTTGGCACTTTAACCTGTAGTTGTACATTTTATGATTGTTAATCTGTGTTTTGAATGTGTTTGTCTTCATTTTATTTTGCCAAGTGACTAAAGACAGACATGATCCATCGGCTATAATTGCACATATTTTCATGTCAAATGTTCATATTTATGTATTTGCCCTTTTAAATTAACTAAATATATACCTTGTGGAATCAAACTGTATGAATAGTCCTTAAAAGTACCTTTCCACAACCCTGTTGTTTTAGCGGAAAGTCATTCAACCAGCGGGCCCCTCAGTCCCTCTGTGGCCCCGCAGGCCCCTGTGAGCTTCTCACAAAAAGTCCACAATGCTATTCAAACAATAGGCCAAGGGACAAAGAGCACATTTACACAAGTGGGCTTTCTTTGAAAGCAAAAAGGCACTGTTTGGAAGATTTCCAAACCTCCCTCTGCCCCAGCCCCCTTAAAAAAAAAAAAAAGCTAGAGTCCCTTTTGCCCCTCCACCTTGTTGAGAAAAAAAAGCTCACCATTCCCGTGATGGAGACGTGGGAGCCAAATATACTGCACCGAGCCCCATCCCACCCGCCAATCCACAAGCACCCCCAATTTAGCCAAGCCCCTCTTTACGGGACAAAAGCCCTTTGCAGGCCGAGTGTATGTGAGGGCTCTGGTGGATGCCATAGTGGCTTAAAGACCGTGGAGGCCCCTAAAAGACACTTCTTTTACCCCCTTCCATTTCTCTGCCTTCCTCTATGGCTTTCCGCCGCTCGCTCCGTGCGTTTCTCAAAAAGTTCAACAAGGGCTAGAAAGTGTCGGAGGGGAGGGGGAAGTGGGGATGAGGGCGCTCCTATGTCAACATTGTGGTATTTTCCCAAAGATGCATATCGCCTCTATACAAATAGGAGATGTATTTATAGGAGTACACAGAACGCTGCATGAGAGGAGAGCGTTTGGCTGGGCTTTCTAGACACGACCCCCACAGCTCCATGGATGGTCGTCGTGGCTTGTGAAATTGTTATTCTTTGGACGTGCGTTGGCTGGGAAACACACAAGTTCTCAAGCAACCACCACAGTGCCCACCGACCCCGGAGCCCCCGAGGCCCCCCCTCTCGGCATGGCTGCCATGCAGAGGAGCCCATTGAAGGGAACGGTCCAGCGCCATACGTCTTGTCCGGAGCCAATATCCCGAGGCCTCTTTGTCAATGTGTCCTACATGTCTGAAGCTAATCAGCAGGCACTTTCACACACAAAAAAAAACAAGCTAACTCTTAACCAAGAATATAGAAGGAACATTAAAGTTAAACAACTAATTTATTGCAAGTTTGCAAGCTGTTGCAGTCACAGTGCCTCTGTGTTAGAATAATTATGTATATATTATCACACAACTCTTATGCTTAAGGGCCGTTGCTATAGTTATTATCAATTGTGCTGAAATTGTATTTTTCTTTGTCTGTGCAAAGCTGGCAATCCAAAAGATTTGTTTCCAGAATCGGCCTGCCGACTGCCAAGGCCGAACATCGAGTACCGTGACGCAGACAGAGCAGAGACAAGACATTTTTGTATAATCATATATTGTGTCTAACTGGAGCTGTCGAGATTACCCCCTTCCCTCAGCGACAGCTTCAGTGATGTAACCAGGGACCTCCCAAATAAATAGAGGAAGCACGTGGGCTGGACTTTAGAGCGTTTTTTTTGGATCTGTAACTAGAGTACAGCCCAAATAACATCTTTCCTCAATTGAGCAAAATTTAACTCTGTCTCTGCATGATTCCTTGCTTCTCGTCTGTTTAATATATGTCATCAGTGTTTGAACCTGACACTCTGTAAATTATCCACAGCCCTCCACTTTTTCCAGCTTTTTTTAAAATTACTTTTTATACACTTGTGATTTAGGGCTATATAAATAAACATTGATTGATTGATTGATTTTTTTCCAAGATGGCGCCGCTGTAGTGGCTGCTGGTGGCAGGAGCGTTTTGCTCTTGTGTCATCCTTTTGTGTTCCTGATGTTTCCCTCTTGTTTTCATGTGGGGGTTTTTTGCCTTTGGGACCTTTTTGGGCTCTCTTGGTTGCTTTGTTGGGACTGCTCCTGTCTCTGGCCGTGCTCCCCCACCCCAGCAGACCATGATGGCGTGTGTGTGGGTGTTGAAATTATGTTTTTGTTTGGTTGCTTGTCTATGCATGGTGCAATCGTGTGTGCGCAATATATATTATTGGTTAATTATTTTTTTTAGTTTGTTGTTGTTTTACTTTTGTAGCTGTATGTAGAAATGGCACTGCTGGAGTGGCAGCTGGTTGCATCAGCTTTTAATGTCTTTAATGTCCTTTGTGTTCTTTGATGTTTCCCTCTTACACACATATTTATGTGTGCTATGGCTATGAGGTTTTTTTCCCTTTGGCCTCGGTCTGGACCCCCTCTCCAGGGGCCCAAGCTTAGACCGAATTTTCTTTTTCATTCATTTTTGTCCTAAACATTCTACAGACAATAATAATAATACATAATAATACATTTGACTTATAAGGCGCCTTTCTGGGCACTCAAGGACACGGTACAAAATCAAAACAATAAAATCAATTGGATAAAAATAACAACAACAACAAAGATCGATACGATTTACAATGAATAAGCAGTCAGGAATAGGTGTGTTTTGAGTCTTGATTTGAAGAGGGATATTGAGTCTAAATTACTAAGGTCTGGTGGTAATGAGTTCCAAAGATGAGGGGCACCCATGGTGGACAGTTTAAATAAGAGGACAGTGAGATGGATGGATGAAGAAGATCTTAGGGAACGTAGAACGTAATAACTCATAATGACAATGTGTAAAAGTTGTTTTGTGAATTTATTTAAAAAAATAAATATATAAATAAATCACATGTACACAAGTATTCACAGCCGTTGCGCAATACTTTGTTGATGCCTCAAATATTTTGGAATACAATGCCACAAGCTTGGCACACCTACAATATTTTTGGACAGTTTGGCTCATTCCTCTTTGCGGCACCTCTCATGCCCCGTCAGGTTGGACGGAAAGCGATGGTTTTAATCCAGGATGTCTCTGTACATTGCTGCATTCATCTTTCCCTCTATCCTGACTAGTCTCCCGGTTCCTGCCCCTGAAAAACATCCCCACAGCATGATGCTGCCACCATAGAGATGGTATTGGCCTGGTGATGAGCGGTGCCTGGTTTCCTCCAAACCTGACGTCTGGCATTCACGCCAAATAGTTTGATCTTTGTCTCATCAGACCAGAACATGTTGTTTCTCATACAGGCCTTATTGGTGGATTGTTGCAGATATGGTTGTCCTTCTGGAAGGTTCTCCTCTCTCCACACTTGAATGCTGTAGCTCTGACAGAGTGACCATCGGGTTCTTGGTCACCTCCCTGACTAGACTAAGAGGAATACAGCAATGTACAGAAACATCCTGGATGAAACCCAACGCTTCCCATCCAATCTGATGGAGCTTGAGAGGTGCTGCAAGCTTATGGCATCGTATTCAAAAAGACTTGAGGCTGTATCTGCTGCCAAAGGTGCATCAACAAAGTATTAAGCAAAGGGTCTGACTACTTATGTACATGTGATTTTATTTATTTGCAAAAACGTTCATTTAAAACAACATATTCACATTGGTATTATGTAGTATTGCTTGTAGAATTTCGAGGACGAAAAATAGATGCATTCCTTTTTGGCTGTAACAAAACATTTGGAAAAAGTGAAGCGCTGTGAATACTTTCGGGATGCTGTGTGCGACAAAACAACAAGCCTGAAACCTGTGACTACATGCCCATCCTACTTGCGAAAGTCAAGTTGGTCCAACCAGACAGACAGGTAAAGTGTCACTAAAGGACACTCCTGGTTTGAACAGTGTGCTTACTGTGAAGGCAACCTTTTATTTGCACATTAAAATCATTTGGACAAAAGATTGACACACACACACACACACACACACACACAAAGAAATGTGGACACATTAGAATAAAACCTAATAATTAAACATAATAGAACACGAAAAACAAATACAAAAATGAGGTGTATCTTATTTGAACTAAGCAAAATTATCTGCCAATAGAACAAGAAAATTTGGCTTGTCAAGACTTTCCAAAACAAGAAAAAATTAGCTGCCCTCAAAGAACCCAAAAATACCTAAAAATAAGTATATTCTCATTAATAACAAGTACACTTTTCTTGGTGGGAAAAAAAAAGAGACCTTTTTGCTCAATATGTTGAAAAATATTCTTAAATTAAGTAAATGCTAGTGCCATTATCTTGACATAATGATATGCGCTCGGCATCATGATTTTTTTTTCATGCTTGAAGTAAGAAATTATTACTTTAAAAAAGTAGTTTTATACTTGTGAGTGTTGACGACACAGCTTTGCAACAGTTGATATTCTAGTTTCAAGCATGTTTTACTCAATATAGGTCATAAAATCTCAGCTACAAGCTGTATTATCTTACTGAGATAATTTAGGACCAAAACCCTTAAAACAAGTAAAACACTCCAACATAAAATCTGCTTAGTGAGAAGAATTATCTTATCAGACAGAAAATAAGCAAATATCACCCTTATTTGAGATATTGAATCTTACTTAGATTTCAGTTGTACTTAGATTTCAGTTGTAGCGTGACCCCAAGGATGCGGAAGTAGCAGACGGCATGCAGGTAAAAGTTCAAGTTAAAGTACCACTGATAGTCACACACAATAAGCGTGGTGAAATTACCCTTTGCATTTGACCCATCCCCTAGTTCCACCCCCTGGGAGGTGAGGGGAGCAGTGAGCAGCAGCAGTGGCCACGCTCGGGAATCATTTAGGTGATTTAACCCCCAATTCCAACTCTTGATGCTGAGTGTCAAACAGGGAGGTAATGGCTCACATTTTTATAGTCTTTGGTATGACTCGGCCGGGGTTTGAACTCACGACCTACCGATCTCAGGGCGGAAAATCTAACCACAAGGCCACTGAGCAGGCCTTGTGGTTATTTATTATGTATTAAAGTATATTTATTAGCAACAGGGAGTTGCACAGGTAGAATAATCCAGGCCTGTGTGCAGGGCAGTTTGGCTCATAAAGAAGCCTGATTGGCAACAGGTAACATGTGTATGTAGAGTGCTAATCCGAGACAGGTGAGGGAGTTAGCGCTCAGGACAGAGGTGCAGTGACAGGAAAAAGTAACCAAAATAAGAGCGTTGGACAGGAAAAAGCACGGAACACAGGAAAACACGAACGTGACTAAACTGTCAGTAGCAGGCCTGACACATTATTTTGTTGAAGTGATTCATAATACAATTTAAAACAAACACTAAATGCTAATTTATTGATGTAATTTGAAAGAAATTCAGAAACATCAGATATACTTCAAACTAGTGTTGTCCCGATACCAAAGTGTATTTTGGTACTTTTCTAAATAAAGGGGACCACAAAAAATTTCATTATTGGCTTTATTTTAACAAAAAATCTTAAGGTACATTAAACATATGTTTAATATTGCAAGTTTGTCCTTAAATAAAATAGTGAACATACAAGACAACTTGTCTTTTAGTAGTAAGTAAACAAACAAAGGCTCCTAATTTAGTCTGCTGACATATGCAGTAACATATTGTGTCATTTATTATTCTTTTATTTTGTCAACATTATGAAGGACCAGTGGTAGAAAATGAATTATTAAACTTCTTGTTCATTTACTGTTAATATCTGCTTACTTTGTCTTTCAACATGTTCTATCTACACTTCTGTTCAAATGTAATAAACATGTATTCTTCTGTTGTTTGATTAGGATACTAATTAGTAGAAGTAGTTACAGGATCATACATTGGCCATATTCTGAGTCCTCATGTGTCCAGGGACATATTTCCCGAGTTTTTTTGTTTTGTGATGCTAAAAATGATCGATGTAATCATAATAGTATCGACTAGATACACTCCTGTACTTGGTATCATTACAGTGGCTGTTAGGTGTAGATCCACCAATGGCGTTTCTTTATATTGTAGCGTCCCGGAAGAGTTGGTGCTTCAGGAAATTCTGGGAATTTTTTCTGTAGTGTTTATGTTGTGTTGCGGGGCAAATATTCTCCCAAAATGTGTTTGTCATTTTTGTTTAGTGTGGTTTCACTATATGGCACATGTTTATGACAGTGTTGGCGTTGTTTATACGGCCACATGTATGGCTGTTGACTAAGTATGGCCTTCATTCACTTATGTGTAGTGTAATCAAGATAAGATGATCGATCGGACATAGTGATGTATTATCTTGTCCTTAACACATCCAATGTTATAGCTGTGTTGTGTATTGAAACATGTTTAGCTGTCACTCATCCTACAGGGATGATTCTTGAAATAAATGTACTATATTTGTCGCCATGGAGACAAGGAATAGTGAATTAGAAGTAGTTACTGAGCACCCAGTGTTATAACTTCACCTTTACTTTTAGTTTTTAAACCTAAATGCGTCCGTTCTCCCTTTTCTGTCTACACACTGTGTCTGTTTGTAAGTACTCTGTGATTGTGCACTGCCGAACATGCTCGTCTAGAAGACACGTGATGACGATGACGGGTGGCGGACTGGTACTTTTTTAGAGGCGGTATAGTACCGAATATGATTCATTAGTATTGCGGTACTATACTAATACCGGTATACGTACAGCCCTACTTCAAACCTTTAAGAAAATGTGCAATATCAGTGTGGAAGTCGTTTCCTACGTGTTCCACGTTTACTCACGTCACAGGAGCGAGGCTTGCCGTTTCAGCAAAGTTTTAATGTGTATGTTTATCAATTAACAATCTCTCCAGTCTCTCCCACCTCCTGTACTCCACTGGCCGCTCACTGTTAAAGACAACAGATGATTAGATTACTACGTACCACCTGTGAAATCGAATCACCTGCCAGCTGTGTCTCGCCGTCAACGCAGCCGATGGTGCTCCGCCCTCAACCCCATCGACAGAGGCGGTGACCTTTGCTCCTGCAGGCGCGCTGATCACACTCTCCCTCCACAATCAGAAATAGAAAACCTATTTGACCACTATAACATAAGTTAGTCGGTGAAATGTCACTCACATATTCAATAACATAAATACAATTACTCCTTTGATATACTCCTCACTTCCTAGTCCATGCCCATCTGAAAACAAATTGTTCTACCATTTTGCCATCAAGAGAAAATAATTTGCTGGAAATACTATACTGCATACATCAAATCTTTTTTATTTATTTATTTTTTTTAATGAATTTTTTTATTTATTCAGAAACCAGAATGAAAAATAGACATTGCAGCCTCCGTGTCACACCAAGAAATGTAATCAGCGTCAGCTCCCCACTTCCTCCCTCCCTTAACAGCCCTCCCAGGTGACGCCTCTCACGCAAGCTGTCTGTGCTGCTGTTTGCCAACGCCGATGCTCTCTGGGCATCACATTACCGACGCGCTTTGCAATCCTACACAGCAGGCGCCTGCTGCAGCGGCAAGCACAAACACACCCAACCAACACAGGCTGGGGGTCTGTGGGGAGCTCCACTTTGCAGATGTACTCGTGTGTGCTTGTAAATCCAAGACAACGGCGAGGGAGGCTGATCATGAGCATTGCAAGGAAGCTTTGACATCCTCCCACCAAGAACACCTGCACGGGGGTCATTGATTGGCATTGAGCATCCATGCACACGGAAAATAGTTCAAGCAAGGACAGGGAGTTTGTGTACCTGTTTGTAATGTAGCTTTTTAGGTATTAAGGTAACACTTTAGTATTGGGAACATATTCACCATTAATTAGTTGTTTATTAACATGGAAATTAGTAACATATTGGCTCTTAATTAGTCATTATTAAGTACTTATTAATGCCTTATTCTGCATGGCCTTATTACCCTTATTACCCCTAACCCTAACCAAATAACTCTTAATGAAGTCTTTGTTACTTAGAATATGTTCCCCATACTAAAGTAATACCGGTATGAAATATATATAGATGTGTAATTCTATACATGATATATAAACGAATTAAAAGCAGCATTAGGTACACCTAGGAATGGGAATTGATACGATTTTTACGGTTCCGACTCCACTTTCAAGTCTGCTTATCGATTCAGTTCCTTAAGGGTTCTCTTATTGATTCTTATTTGGAAAAAAAAAAGAGAGAAAAAAAGGGGGTCAGTGTCAATTTTGTTTACTTTAGAGCAGAGGTGTCAAAGTCGTTTTCACTAAAGGCCACATCGCAGTTATGTTTGGCCCCTGAGGGCCGCGTCTAACAGCGAGTAGTATTATTACACAACATTTTTAATGCATTTTATTAGTAGATTTTTTTAAAAACTAAAATGTAAAACAAATATGTTATGTTGTAATAATTTAATAATTTCACCTCTAAATGTAGTGTATATTACTGTAAATTGAAAAACAATACTGCTGTTTTTATTTTACAATACAATTTGCATTAGTTTTTTTAGTGTAAATAAAAAAAACTGCAATTTTACAGTATAATTTTGGCACCTGAGCTGCCAGTTTGTTAGTTGTTTTTTTTACCGCAAATCAAGAACTGTAGATTTTTCGGTGTATTACTGAAAATGCCAAAACGGCACTACAGTTTATTACAGTAAAAAAAAGTACTGTTTTTTTCATTTAGAGAAAAATGCTGTAAAAACAACAGTAAATATCACAATTTTACCTTGAAATCTATTGCTACTTTTACATTACACAATTTGATGGATAACTTGCTTTGAGATCATAATTATTAGTATTTATTTCTATTTAAAACATGGTTTGAATGTTTGATAATATATTTTTGCATAATTAGACAAAATATCAGTTAACATAATTTGCGATTACATAGAGTACTTTTTTTTTCTCCCAAAATAGAAAGAAAGAATACATTTAGTAAGAAAAGTTACAGTACTTTATTCTACATATTATTTCCAGGCTTTCGAGGGCCAAATGAAATTAAGTGGCGGGCCACATCTGGCCCCCGGGCCTTGAGTTTGACACCCGTGCTTTAGCGGGAACATGACCTTACAACGTCTACAGCAGGGGTGTCAAACGTACGGCCCCCAGGGCCAGATCAGGCTGGCAAACAGGTTTTATCCGGCCCGCGGGATGAGTTTGCTAAGTATAAAATCTGCCAAAATTTTTGAATGAAAGAAACTGCTGTTCTAAATATGTCCACTAGATGTCGCAATAGCAAATATTTGTATCTTTGTAGATAATGCTACATATGTAAAAAAATAAAAATAAACCACGTGATGTTAGTGCACCAGTCGAGGAAAATGAGCAAACTACATAAATAACATCCTGTAATTTGATTTTGATATTATTTTTTTATCTTGATAGTTTGAAAATGAACACCAATGAGTTGACTGATGAACATTATCACATCATTTATTCAGAAAATATAAATAACGACAAATAAAGATAGAATACTATTAACCGCAACATGTAAGTGTAAAAAAAAAAACAACAACAATTATGATTTGTACATTTTTAGAATGTGCTTGTTCTATTTTTAAACAAAGAAAATCATTTGGAAGTTGTCTTTATTTTTAAGTTATGCCGTGATTTTACCCACTTGGTAGTAGATTTTTCTTCATGTGGCCCCTGATCTGAACAGAGTTTGACACCCCTGGTCTACAGTGAGGCCACATCTGTAGCAGAGAAAAATAAAAGGGTACTTTCCTGAAAATAAATGTAATAAATAAATATTCTTCTGTGGAATTTGCCATGGAAATTACACAACAATGTAACATTTAGTAACATGTGATATTAACTTATTACATGCAACTATGCCTTTATTGGTTATAATTTTGATGATTATGGCTTACACCAAGGGTCCCCAAACTTTTTGACTCGGGGGTCACATTGGGTTAAAACAATTTGGCCGGGGGCCGGGCTGAATATATATATATATATATATATATATATATATATATATATATATATATATATATATATATATATATATATATATATATATATATATATATATATATATATATATATATATATATATATATATATATATATATGTTAATTTTATACATATATATTAATTATATACATATACATATATATATATATATATATATATATATATATATATGTTAATTTTATACATATATATTAATTATATACATATACATATATATATATATATATATATATATATATATATATATATATATATATATATATATATATAAATAAAAATATATATATATATATATATGCAGTATATATATATATATATATATATATATATTCCTTGCGCACTAATTGACTGAAAGAGCGCGCACTTTGCCGATGATGTCACGTTATCGATGGGAAAATGCATTTTTAGACAATATGATTTTCCTGATCGGCTAGAAGACACCGAGAGTAACAAACGGTCGAAAATGGATTAGAAAGTACAGATTTAAAAAAATAATGATTTAAAAAAAATATATATATATATATATATATATATATATATATATATATATATATATATATATATATATATTTGTTTGGGGACCCTCTTCCTTACAGTTTGTGAAAACCTTGAATTGAAAATCTCAGTAAATGTGGAGTTTCAAAAATTGTAAGCCAAGATCATCAAAATGATGAATGCTTGATATACCTCACTTTGCATGTAAGAAGTTAATATCACATATTAGTTTCACATTTGAAGTTAAAAGTGTTGTTTGCAACTTCCTCACAGTAACATTTTTCAAAACAAAATATATAAAAGAACACCACTATGTTACCATTAGTGGTTTAAGAGAACATATCTAAATATTTAAAAATTACAGAATTTATGTAACAAAAATTTTTACGAGCCCAAATAAAATGATTGGTATTTACGGCTGTCACTCACCCGGCGTGCATGTGTTATGTACTTAAATAATTACGTCATGACTTACGAGAATCCGTAAGGATATGCTATGTAAAATATTTCGGAAAGTCGGTACCCTCTCGGCATCTGTGTAAATGTTGCAAACAGACCCTTTTATTGCTGACATGATCGGACTTGTACACGATATTTACATTTTTTTGACTTACACCTGTATAACATAATGACTGAGTAAAATTTCTGGTGGGAGGAAAACATGCAACTTTTCTCCGACTACAATTAAACATTCACCTACCGAAAATTAGGAGTGTCTATTGTAGCAAACAGATGCAGGCTTTTGACCACAAACTTAGTCGGTGCTCGGTGACATTCGCCTCGCGGCAGACTTGAACTGGGGAGAGTAACGCCCGCCCGCCTCGGAGCCGGTCAGAATCTGTCTCGTCATGCTCAGAAGGCATTGGTTTCAATTGAACAAATAATAGCGCTAAAATGATAGGCTGTTAGTTAGTACCTGTTGTATTCAGATGACTAGCGTTACTGCTGCTGGGATAAAATCGGAGGGGTTCAAGAACGGGACTTTCATTTATAATTATTGCATGCTGTGCGTTTAAATGTTTCGTATGTCTTCCTCTTGATGAAATAGCAGTCTTACATTTATTGCAAGTAGCGCTGTTTCAATCTTTTCTAGTAAAATGTTAGCGTTTGTTCCAATGCAATCTGACATCACTACGCACGTTGCACAATGATGTAAACTCCCCCCGAAGAACCGTTGTGAGAATCGCTTGGCATTTTGTCACACGAATTTCTAGGAATTGATGCACTGGTGAACCGGTTTTTAACAAGAACTGGTTTTCGATTGCCGTCCGTTGGTACACCTGCACAATCTACTGGCATCTAATACTGCAGTTGTGTCCAACATTATCACTTTATTAGAAGGGAGGGTGTTATGATGAAACATTTACAAAAATAATGATAATAATAATACGAAATAAATATCAATATTTGTCCGATAAACTGTGTATATGTTCTGAATGATTAAAATCGTTTGTATCTTTGTCGCTATGATGATTCTATAGTCTACACTTCCTTGTGATCTAGATAATATGTATTGGATATCCTTTGGTGAAAATCATGCATACATTTTGCTCCAGAGACACAAAAATGTACATTGTTTAAAGGCCTACTGAAACCCACTACTACCGACCACGCAGTCTGATAGTTTATATATCAATGAAGAAATCTTAACATTGTAACACATGCCAATACGGCCGGGTTAACTTATAAAGTGCAATTTTAAATTCCCCGGGAAATATCCGGCTGAAAACGTTGAGGTATGATGACATTTGCACGTGACGTCACGGATTGTAGCAGACATTTTGGAACAGCACGTGGCCAGCTTAAGTCGTCTGTTTTCATCGCAAAATTCCACAGTATTCTGGACATCTGTGTTGGTGAATCTTTTGCAATTTGTTTAATGAACAATGGAGACAGCAAAGAAGAAAGCTGTAGGTGGGAAGCGGTGTATTAGCGGTTGGCTACAGCAACACAACCAGGAGGACTTTGAGTTGGATAGCAGACGTGCTATCCGACGCTAGCCGCCGACCGCACCGATGATCGTGGTGAAGTCCTCCGTCGCGCCGTCGATCGCTGGAACGCAGGTGAGCACGGGTGGTGATGAGCAGATGAGGGCTGGCGTAGGTGCAGAGCTAATGTTTTTAGCATAGCTCTGTCGAGGTCCCGTAGCTAAGTTAGCTTCAATGGCGTCGTTAGCAACAGCATTGCTAGGCTTCGCCAGGCTGGAAAGCATTAACCGTGTGGTTACAGGTCCAGGGTTTGGTTCGGTGTCTCCTGATAGTAGAAGTAATAATAGTATTGTTGATCTTTTGTCTATCCTTCCAGTCAGGGGCATGTTTCTTCTGTTTCTATCCGCAGTTAAGCACGATGCTATCGCGTTAACTCCGTAGCTAAAGTGTTTCGCCGATGTATTGTCGTGGAGATAAAAGTTACTGTTAATGTCCATTTTGCGTTCTCGACTCTCATTTTCAAGAGGATATAGTATCCGAGGTGGTTTAAAATACAAATCCGTGATCCACAATAGAAAAAGGAGAAAGTGTGGAATCCAATGAGACCTTGTACCTAAGTTACGGTCAGAGCGAAAAAAAAGATATGTCCTGCACTGCACTGCCCTCTAATCCTTCACTCTCACTTTCCTCATCCACAAATCTTTCATCCTCGCTGAAATTAATGGGGTAATCGTCGCTTTCTCGGTCCGAATCGCTCTCGCTGCTGGTGGCCATGATTGTAAACAATGTGCAGATGTGAGGCGCTCCACAACCTGTGACGTCACGCTACTTCCGGTACAGTCAAGGCTTTTTTATCAGCGACGAAAAGTTGCGAACTTTATCGTCGATGTTCTCTACTAAATCCTTTCAGCAGGAATAAGGCCATATCGCGAAATGATCAAGTATGACACATAGAATGGACCTGCTATCCCCGTTTAAATAAGTACATTTAATTTCAGTAGGCCTTTAAATATACATCTTGAAGACAAGCATAACTGCTATTTTATTCAGACACAGTTGAAAATAAACTTCATAAACATTATATAGATTCACTGGTCACAACAGGGCCGCCTTAATGCACGGGTTTACCTGCGCGGAGGCTTATGGTTCCCCCACCCAATCAGGGGCCACCGATGCAATGATTGGTGTTTATGGCTGTTAATCACAGAGAGCTCAGCTTCGTGTAACGATTGTGTCCTCTATCTCTAGGCTGCGTTGATTTTTGCCATGAATGGGACGCAAACCCCATGTCGCCGGTGTGAGAGGCAAGGGTCCTGACTTCTGAGCTAAAAGCATGGGCAATCTAGCGCTATCCTTTCGCAGAGACATGCATGCGCCTGTCGCGAAGGAGATGTATTCATGGACACAATTATTTTCAAAATGGATGATATTTTGCCTTGTTGCTGTTCGGTTGAGTAAAACCATGATTTTTTTTTGTGTGTGTTCGGGGTGTTGAGGTTGGGGGAAGGGATACCTCAGCCCCGGGTCCCCCCTTAGATTAAGGCGGCCCTGCCCGCAGACTCTCAGATCGATACAGAGCTGCATTAAAAAAGCTGCTTTTAGCAGCATTTATGTCACTGCATGTCGCATGTCGGTGTTATTGCGCCCATGCCAAGGTTGGATAAAAATAGAACTTTTTTCTACCTTCTCTTGTGTTACCTCAAACCAAGTCGTAACAAAGGCGGACATTTCCCCTCCCACTCCCGTATCTCTCCTGATTTGCTTCTTTGTCTCCTTGACCTTGTCTTGCATTAACTTTCTCAGAGCCTCTTTTAATATGAGGGAACTCTCCTGAAGGAATCAATAAAGTACTATCTATCTATCTATCTATCTATCTATCTATCTATCTATCTATCTATCTATCTATCTATCTATCTATCTATCTATCTATCTATCTATCTATCTATCTATCTATCTATCTATCTATCTATCTATCTATCTCTCTATCTATCTATCTATCTGTTCCCCAACATCTAAAACATATATATGCATATACAATGATTGATAAACTGGTCTCTCAACTCTATTGACAAGATCTTCTCGACGAGAAACTCAGGTTTGGGGGAACCTGCCTGTCCTGACGGAACGTTTGCTAGTGGATACATGAGGGACTATTGGGAGAAGTGGAGAGTCATGTTCCTGGCGATTCTTTCCGTCGAAGACATTGAAGATATCTTTTTGGAACTGTGATAACAGGTCATCTTCTGATTGAACTGAGGGTGATTTTGGTCAATCGCCAAATTCCGAAGGCAATGGCAGCTGTTCAAGGATTACAAAGGCTGCCCATCGTGATGGATGGGCCTGGCAGATATGTCCACCCTGCAAGGTAAATTTACGATCAATTTGAAAGCCAGCACGGACAAACCATAGGAATGTGTTTTCTCACCCAAACCAAAACCATCCTTATCGACAATTCGGCTCCCTCTGCATTGGCTTTGGCAGGGTCACGCAGTAAACACCCCAGTGAGACCATTGCAGCGAAAGACGCTCTGAATCCCTTCCCCCTTCTTCAAATACACCTGGGATGTTGACTCTCTTCTGTGATGCCGAACGGAGCGACTTCCAGGCTTATGGACACTCACCCATGGACTACTTATTACAAGACGGACATGCACACATACACACCACCCTTATCCCATGCCTTCACCTCCCACATTATGACGGACTACGGAACAAAGCCATACTTGCTGCAGCTTTGGATCGGATGCCTGCCTACCGTTGCAAATTTTGAGTTTGTGTGTGTCGTAAATATGTGCTCATGTGATGCTTGAGGTTTTTTTGTGGTCTCAAACTTATTTTTTTCTCCCTTCCCTTCCTCCATGTTTTACATTACCTTCTTTCCTCTTTACGGTGCGCCACCAGGTGGCCAGCCATCAGTCTTCCTGTTCTGTATACCATTGTAACTGTTGGATTATACTGAAAACTAATTCCATTGTACTTTTTAAGTACCATAAAGTTGTATTCTATTCTGTTTTATGTCGCCATCTTTTTCTGTCAAACTTTAGCATCTAATCCAGTTTTGTAGTGGACAAATAAACACGGACGTATTTATTTTATAGAGATCAGAGCAGGCGGCAGGGTATTAGATGGAATAACATCGGAAACTTCTGGCAGCAGTCCCAGCTGTGTGGGCTATCTATCCCTGTGTATGCCAACACAGCTTGTCCAAGAATACCCACATATGTACATCCGTCAATCTGTGACATCACAAATGGCCCACTGTTGAAAAAAACTGCAAAACATGACGTAACGGTCAGAGGCATCCAAAACTGTGTGCCAGCTCAAGTCCAATTGCATGAACCTTGTGATTTGGCATTCTTTAATACCAGTATCAAACATTGATTGTAATAAAAAGTATATGTCAGAAAAGAGGAAAATCATCATGAGTCAGCATGTCACGTAATGGCAAATTTCTCCAAAACATTCTTGCTGTGTCCGGTGGTGGACAGTTTGATTTTGATTTTTATTAAGGATCCCCATTAGCTGGTTGCCTCAACAACCCACTAGTCTTCCTGGGGTCCACAATTCAATACAATTACAAGTAAAAGCATATAATTATAACTACACAATACAGAAAAAAATTAAAAAATAAAAGCATCAATAAAAAAACAAGCAAACAATTTACAGTCACAGAATAATAATTACCATATAAATATAACTACACAATATAAAACCAAACAAATCATCAACGAGCAAACTAATTTAAAGACTCAGATAAAATATTACTCTCTTTTTAAAAACCTGTTCACTTTCAATGCAGGTGAGAATTCGAGGCAGGTTATTCCAGAGCGATAAAGATCTATAAATAAAATATTTCCGCAAAGCATTCCTCCAGTGTTAGTGCTGGACTGGTAAATCGTTATCTGGGTTGTTCCAGGAACTCATGCAACTTTTTATTATGTAAAATGTGTTTTTTTGCACCAAACACATTCATTATTATTGAAAAATGAAGTTGTTTTAGTATGAAACATGCATCAATTTAAATTAAAAATAGATTAAAAGTCTAAAAATACTTTGACATGAATAAAAAACTTTGTTAATGGCTGAGACCCTGTCTAAATTAAGCCGGATAACTCATTATTAAACGAATATTTATTTAGCCTAAGCCCCGTTTCAGCCACACTAAACCAGCATTTAAACTTCCCCTCTTTGGATAATTTTTTACACGGGTAAGTGCGCCATCTAGTTCTTGAATCTCCGGCTCTTAGCTTTGTATGGACTCATTGATCGTTTACAAACTGAGTTCGGAGAGGAAGTGACGCCAGAAAGACCGCGGCACACACAGGAAGTGACACCAGAAAGAACGCGCCACAGCCAGCTTCATAATAAAGTGGTTTCGTAACTCGGAGCTAACCACTGGAAATATGGAGGCGAGTCATCCAGACATGCCCGTGTTCCTCCTTCTACATGTACAGACGCTTGTGGAAATCACACATGAATACTTAAGAGAAAGCGATTGCAGCTATTTGGGATACAACACTTCTTAGACGGCAGGAGAACTTTCGAATGTCCAGGTCAGCTGTGATTCAACTTAGCGAAACTTCGTCCATTTGTCGAAGGAGAGACAAAGAGAATGCAGGCTCCCGTGGATGTGATAAAAAAAAGGTAGCGTGTGCTTTGTATTACCTGGCCGTCGAGGGAAGACTACGGAAAACGGCGAATGCATTTGGACTGGCAAAGCAGACTGTATCAGTTATTGTCCGCCATGTATGTCGCGGACTCAACGTTTAGGTCCAGAGTATATAAAGTCACCAAAAAAATGAATGGACAATGAAGGTGAAGGCAAAGGAGTGAGGAGTGTCCTGACCAGATATCTAGATCCCTAGTTTGATTGATGTAAAATGTTCTTTGTCACATTGTGTACTTTTACATGTCCATTAAAGATTTCATTAATTTATGATGGCTTAAGTGTGATTCACTACAATAGGGCCCCACAGCACACTGGATTCCAGTTAATTGAAATACCACAACACTGGATATTGTTCAGATAAGTTCAATTTAATTTAAGAACTTGCACACAAAGCAACACTGGAGGTGACTATGACGTGCGCATTTTCCGCGCATGCGTACTACTTAAACGACCATTGTGTGTGTGTGGACAAGGATAAGGTTAGGTGGGATTTACCCTGGATAACCTGAGAAGAGGGCCTTCAAATTAAATTCTGCTTAGGGCCCTAATTTAGCAGATGTCAACGCTTATCGCTTTCTTGAGAGAACACTCTATTGAGCATTTTTAACTTGAAATACACAAACAGCATCAATATGTCAGCTGTAGTCAGCAACTAAAGGTTACTTATGAACTTCTGCGAATAAACAAGTATTTTTTTTTCTTTTCGTTTTGGTTTGCAAAACTGCCGTTTTATTCAAAGTTGCCAAGTTGAGTAGAAACGTCAAAAAAGATGGCGGATGAACCGAGGCGAGTTGTGATGGAGTGTACACCGAATTAATCATCTTAGTCTAATCCATTAAGACGCTGCGCATGCTGCAGTATCTCTTATGTTGCCACGTGTACTTTTTATATTTCAAAGGTTTACCGCATGCTGTCACTCGGCACACTTCACTTCACAATTTCCTTGTCAGATCTGTCACTTTAAATCTACTGCAGACATTTCTGGATCCTCAAGGTGCAAATCATGTTGTACAGTACAGCACAGCGCAGCGAAAATATCAGCACATCGCAATTTGTTTGACACGTGCCAAGATTTTAAATGGTATTTCTAGAAATGTCCCTAGTTTTAAGCGCTATTTACTTATCTTTAATTATGTTAAAGTACCAATGATTGTCACACACACACACACAAGGTGTGGCGAAATTATTCTCTGCATTTGACCCATCCCCCTTGATCAGCCCCCTGGGAGGTGAGGGGAGCAGTGAGCAGCAGCAGTGGCTTTAGTTATTGACTTTTCAGCAGAGTCTTAATTTCAGCACGAATAATTATATTTTGTCTAGTTCAAAAATGTTAAAATCGAGAAAATAACCATTCAAATAAGATATTTTGGTTTTCCCAACATCTTGTTGTTTTCTTCCTGTCGATGCTTCATTTAAGAATTGAAGATTGCTTCCTTTCAGAATTAAATACTTATTTTTATCTGCACATTTTTAGACGAAATGTTAGAATAATTATGTATATATTATCACACAACTTTTATGCTTAAAGGCCTACTGAAACCCACTACTACCGACCACGCAGTCTGATAGTTTATACATCAATGATGAAATCTTAACATTGCAACACATGCCAATACGGCCGGGTTAGATTAGTAAAGTGCAATTTTAAATTTCCCGCAAAATATTCTGCTGAAAACGTCTCGGTATGATGTCGTTTGCGCGTGACGTCACGGATTGTAGCGGACATATTAGGACACCATTGTGGCCAGCTATTAAGTCGTCTGTTTTCATCGCAAAATTCCACAGTATTCTGGACATCTGTATTGGTGAATCTTTTGCAATTTGTTTAATGAACAATGAAGACAAAAAAGAAGAGAGCTGTAGGTGGGAAGCGGTGTATTGGCGGCCGGCTGCAGCAACACAACCAGGAGGACTTTGAGTTGGATAGCAGACGCGCTACCGTGAGTACGCAGCTTTCTTCCAAACATTTGATCGCTTGCCCGTACGTGCGTGCCGCTATGTGCATGTCACGTACGTAACTTTGGGGAAATATATGTGCTGTATGAACTTTACAGAGGTGAACGGTACTTTGGGCTGTGGGATTGAGTGTGTTTTGCGGGTGTTCAGATAGCATCTTCCCTATCTGAATCGCTTCCATTGCACTCTAATCCTTCACTCTCACTTTCCTCATCCACAAATCTTTCATCCTCGCTCAAATTAATGGGGTAATCGTCGCTTTCTCGGTCCGAATCGCTCTCGCTGCTGGTGGCCATGATTGTAAACAATGTGCAGATGTGAGGCGCTCCACAACCTGTGACGTCACGCTTCTTCCGGTACAGGCAAGACTTTTTTATCAGCGACCAAAAGTTGTGAACTTTATCGTCGATGTTCTCTACTAAATCCTTTCAGCAAAAATATGGTAATATCGCGTAATGATCAAGTATGACACATAGAATGGACCTGCTATCCCCGTTTAAATAAGAACATTTCATTTCAGTAGGCCTTTAAGGGCCGTTGCTATAATTATTGTAATTTGTGCTGAAGTGGTATTTTTCTATCTATCCAAAAGATTGCCAGCCATCTCATATCATTGTTGTGTCCAGACTCGGCCTGCTGACTGCCAAGGCCGAACACCGCTGTGACGCAGACAGAGCAGAGACGAGGCGATATCACCAGCGTCAACACATTTGCATTTTTGTATAATCATATATTGTGTCTAACTGGAGTTGTCGAGATTACCCCCCCCCTTTCCTCAGCGACAGCTTCAGTGATGTAACCAGGGACCTCCCAAATAAATAGAGGAAGCACGCGGGCTGGACTTTTAGAACGTAGTTTGGATCTGTAACTAGAATACAGCCCAAAACACGTGTCTCCTCGTTGAGCCAAATTGAACTCTGTCTCTGCATGATTCCTTGCTTCTCATCTGTTTAATAAATGCCATCAGTGTTTGAACCTGACACGTACAACTCTTAATTTAGGACGTCTTATCGAGTAAAATTAACTAGCGGAGTGGACAGATAATTTCACCAGTTTTTAGTTTGTCCTAAAATCTAGTCTTTTTATCTTTCTTTTTTGTCAGCTCTTTTTTGCAGTGCAGCGACAAATGGGAGTGATCGGCGACACAGTTCCACCTTTAACGTCATATTTATTGTTATTTAGTTACTCAATAAAACATATACAGATATATACAATATGCAGGAAAACAGACAACTGCACTTTACTTATTATTTTTAAAAAAGTAAACAAAAGAAAGAAAAAAAAATCCATAAATTGCTGTCACAGTCCTCCATCTATAGTTTCAGAAATTCCAACTCAACAGAAGCATTATTTAAAGATTACAAGATTGCCCAACACACAGCAATTTTTTTTTCTTATTATACATGTGCAATACCAATAGCCATTTTTTTTTTCAATTCCCTTATTAAAACTATGCAAATACCTCAGTTTCAGTTCCCATTGGCTGAATTGTTGACAAGCTCATGAATAAATTGTTGGAGAAAAATGGAACTATATCTTGAAGATGAGCAGCAGCAAATGAAACAGGAACAAGGTCGGACATGGAGGCAAATAAGTTATATTTGCACCACAAAAAAAATCAAAAATAGCATACATTCATGCATATTCATATTCTTCTGATACGCTTCTGCATTGAATCCACTTCTTTTGAGGGTGGAAAATGAACAAGATATGATCAATTCAGATGAAAGTTGGGCAAAAAGCAGCTGCTTACACTGGAAAGGTTCATCATACTGTATATATTTACATTATATTTCTATGTATATGTGAGGTGAGCAGAAAGGCCATACATAGAAGGAAAAAGAAAACAAAACACTGCTACACAAATACAGCCAGTGGTAACTGAATTGATCTGCTTTTGCTATCTCATCATTTACTTCAAAAACAAAACAAATAAACGCAAAGGAAGGAAAAAAAAATCGTATATGTAGACTTGAGGTTTTCCAGATTGGGCGTGGAGCCTGCAGTGTGTGAGCGAGTGACTGCATGTGACGAAAAATATTTGGGTGTGTGTGTGTGTGTTTGTGTGTGTTTGCGTGTTTGCATGTATGTGTGAGAGTCTCTCTCCCTGAACAGGCAAGAGGTGCTTGCAGTTTTCCACACTGACATCTTACATCACATCACAATCATCATTCTTTGCTATTTGTCTCGGAACTGTCCTTAGTTCATCCTCTTCTTTTGCGGTGGGTCAGCTTCTTTTTATTTATTTTTTTATTTGATTCATTCAAGTCAGTGCTGCCACAAACGTCCCGAATCGGTTGGAAATATCAGAGTGGAGAGAGCGCCACGAAGAGACGGGCCCTCCTCGGCCCTTACTGTCCCCCAGCTCGTCCGTGCAGTGGACGGACAGGCACTGAAGGTGGTTCCCGCCGCCTCCACCGCCAGCCCCTGGGGGCCCCGCTCCAGCCTTACTCTGGGACAGCTCGGATTCTGCAGGCAGACAAAAAAAAGGGAAAACGGTTAATTATCAATACTGAAATAAACTGCAACAAAAAAACAGTGCAATACATTTTCATAACATGGTCACTACTGCCTAGTTTCGCTTATTTTTACTATTATATTTGTATTCTTATTGTTGCTTTTTCTTTTTATTCTTATTGTTATATTTTCTCTTTTATTTCCATTTATACTCCCATTATTTTAATCTTTAATCTTAAATTATTTACTTTTTTAATTCGATCTCAATTCTGTACACTGCTGCTGGAAAAAACTTTTCCTGAAGGAATCAATAAAGTACTATCTATCTATCTATCTATCTATCTATCTATCTATCTATCTATCTATCTATCTATCTATCTATCTATCTATCTATCTATCTATCCATCTATCCATCTATCTATCTAATACCACTATGCAAAATCCATTATTTTGTTTGATTAATCAAATAATCATGTACAACACTTTATAGCCTTAATGTGCATTTTAGGGAAAATAGTTGCAATAAACCAAAATGGTCCTGCTTTTTTAACGTTCATTCTTTTTTGTAATAAATGCACATTAACAACATTGCACTTTTAACATGTGTGCATTAATAGAAATAAACAAATATCGGCTGTTCCCCTTCTACACCGATCACGGCAATAGGGCTGAACGATTGATCGTTTAATTTCATTGGCAAAAAAAGCTTTGATTGATATTATGTTGCTTTGATTAATCATTTATTGAGTGTAACTAATAAAAAAAATATACAATTCAGACTAAATGGATTGCGAGAAACTTTAATTATGTGTGTCCGCATGAACACTGCACATATATACATATATATGTATATATATATATATATATATATATATATATATATATATATATATATATATATATATATATATATATATATATATATATATATATATATATATATATATATACATATATATATATATATATATATATATGTATATATATATATATATGTATATATATATATATATATATATATATATATATATATATATATATATATATATATATATATGTATATATATATATATACATATATATATATACATATATATATATATATATATATATATATATATATATATACATACATATATATACATATATATATATATATATATATATATATATATATATATATATATATATATATATATATATATATATATATATATATATATATATATATATATATATATATATATATATATATATATAGTCGAGGTTTCTGTGGTTTATCCGTTATACAGTGTTCAATACCGGGGTAGAGCGGAATATACGCTAGGTCAGAAAAAACACAGAGGCTATATTATCCTACAAGCCTGTTTCGCATACATATGGTTTAGTAAGTATGAATTGATGTGTTATGTCTGTAGGAGTGTTTTCATGCATATTTGTGTGTGCTATGGTAATGTAATCAAGCTAGCATCATTAGCATTAGCTAATATGCTAACACATTTACACATGTTTGTGTTAGTATTATTAACTCACAGAAACCATTCATGAAGTTTGGTTCTTTTATGAATTTATTATGGGTCTACTGAAAATGTGACCAAATCTGCTGGGTCAAAAGTAATAAGGCGCTTTTGGTAGTCATCCACAAGCTTCTGGTTACATTTTTGACCACTCCTCTTGACAAAATTGGTGCAGTTCAGCTAAATTTGTTGGTTTTCTGACATTAACTTTCTTCAGCATTGTCCACATCCGTCAGGACTTTGGGAAGGCCATTCTAAAACCCTAATTCTAGCCTGATTGAGCCATTCCTTTACCACTTTTGACGTGTGTTTGTCGGACAATGACCCCAACCTCCAGGCTGAGGATTTTAGATTGTCCTGAAAAATTTGGAGGTAATCCTCCTTCTTCATTGTCCCATTTACTCTCTGTAAAGCACCAGTTCCATTGGCAGCAAAACAGGCCCAGAGCAAAATACTACCCCCACCATGCTTGACGGTAGGTCTGGTGTTCCTGGGATTAAAGGCCCCACCTTTTCTCCTCCAAACATATTGCTGGGTATTGTGGCCAAACAGCTCAATTTTTGTTTCATCTGACATCACATGGACAAAGATAAAGACCTTCCGGAGGAAAGTTCCGTGGTCTGCTTCGACATTACGTTCTTGACGAGTGTATGTAAACTTTTGACCACGACTTTGTTCTATTCAAATGATTCGATTTGTTGCGGTCCTCATTTGAATCCACTTTTAATGACACCGGTGTCATTTAAAAGTTCAAGTAAAGTTAAAGTACCAATGATTGTCACACACACACACGAGGTGTGGCGAAATTATTCTCTGCATTTTGACCCATCACCCTTGATCACCCCCTGGGAGGTGAGGGGAGCAGTGAGCAGCAGCGGTGGACACGCCCGGGAATCATTTTTGGTGATTTAACCCCCAATTCCAACCCCTTGATGCTGAGTGCCAAGCAGGGAAGTAATGGGTCCCATTTTTATAGTCTTTGGTATGACTCGGACGGGGTTTGAACTCACAACCTACCGATCTCAGGGCGGACACTGAGTAGGTACACATCCCACACTAAATCCTAACTGTAAAATGAATTTAACACATGGATGAATGGCCTCTTCTCACACGCCTTCTACACATTGCCTGCAAATCTGTACTGACCCCTGATCAGCGGGTCAAAGAGCACGGATAAGACTGCCCTTTAACCCCGCTTGACCCAATTTATTGGTCTAATGACCGTTCCGAGGTATCGACCCCGTGTCACCGCCATGCCAAGGCTCATATTAAACGGCTGCCCGGAAAGAAATCCATACACAGGTTGATTGTACATCATATTAAAAAATATGCCGTGCCAGAGCGTTAATGCTGACGCCCGAGGTGCACGCTGCACATATGAAGAAAAATCACTCTGTCACGGAATGAAAAAAAAAGGGGGGGAAGACCGACGAGGACAGGAAGTGCTTTCCGAACCATACATCACCCGCCAATATGCAGTGGACTTGCCAGGCAAGGGAGGGAAGATGCAACTTGGACAGAAGTAACGACGTGCTTTGGATTCTTCCTTCCAGCCAAGAGCACAGAGGAAGTGTTTGTGAAGACATCCAGTCTGATTACTCTCCCATCTCCTGTGCGCACACCAGGAAACCTCTGCTTTTGCACTCTGCGGATGCTCGCGGCGGATCGGAGAGTTGTGCGCAAAGACACGGCTCCGAGTGCGGAGGCCGCGACAGGCTGAGTTACGTGTGTCACACACACGCCGCAGATCGCAACGCTGCGAGAAACAGGCGCACGCCAGCCTCTATTTTATCCACCGTCATATTTCTCCTTCAGCAACCTTTTTTTTTTTTTCTCACAAAAAAAAAAAAAAAAAAAAAAAAAAAAAAAAAGGTCCCATTAGTGTGCTACAGCTCTGGTGTGGAACTGAGCTGTAAATCATGGTCTGGCTCGCATTCCAACTTTGAGGTATTAGGCTAAATGGCAATTTCCATAAACAATGTGACATCACAGATGGTTTCAAGAAAAATGTCAAATGGTAAACAAAAACCGCCCATATGGGGATTTCCAAAAAGTTTTTATTTTATTTTTTATTTTGTCTTGTGATTGTCTATTATAAAAAAGACTAGGTTTGTATGAGGAAAAAGAAGCAATTTAAGTTTTTTCTTTTTATTCCTGAAGTAACTACCGTATTTTTCGGAGTATAAGTCGCACCGGAGTATAAGTCGCACCGGCCGAAAATGCATAATAAAGAAGGAAAAAAAACATATATAAGTCGCACTGGAGTATAAGTCGCATTTTTGGGGGGAATTTACTTGATAAAACCCAACACCAAGAATAGACATTTGAAAGGCAATTTAAAATAAATAAAGAATAGTGAACAACAGGCTGAATAAGTGTATGTTATATGAGGCATAAATAACCAACTGAGAACGTGCCTGGTATGTTAACGTAACATATTATGGTAAGAGTCATTCAAATAACTATAACATATAGAACACGCTATACGTTTACCAAACACTCCTAATCGCTAAATCCCATGAAATCTTATACGTCTAGTCTCTTACGTGAATGAGCTAAATAATATTTTTTGACATTTTACGGTAATGTGTTAATAATTTCAAACTATGAAAAAAACTGCGACTTATAGTCCGTAAAATACGGTATTGTCTTTTGGGGCTCAGGTGCAAACAAGAGATGGGACAGTTCAGTTCTGATCAGGGTTCTATGCTGCTGATTCCGATACGATCAACCATTAATGAGATCGTTTGATACCAATACTGATAACTGCAAATATTTTAATGTATTTATAGTGAGTGCTATCGACAATTTAATAATATCAGCACAATATTTAAACTAGTTCCTTATAGGGTTGTACGGTATACCGGTATTAGTATAGTACCGCGATACTAATCATATTCGGTACTATACCGCCTCTGAAAAGTACCGGTCCGCCACACCCCCGTGGTATCATCCAAAACTAATGTAAAGTATCAAACAAGACAAGAATAAGTGATTATTACATTTTAACAGAAGTGTAGATAGAACATGTTAAAAGAGAAAGTAAGCAGATATTAACAGTAAATGAACAAGTAGATTAATAATTCCTTTTCTACCACTTGTCCTTAATAATGTTGACAAAATAATAGAATGGAAAATGACACAATATGTTACTGCATATGTCAGCAGACTAATTAGGAGTCTTTGTTTGTTTACTTACTAATAAAAGACAAGTTGTCTTGTATGTTCACTATTTTATTTAAGGACAAACTTGCAATAATAAACATATGTCTAATGTACCGTAAGATTTTTTGTTAAAATAAAGCCAATAATGCAATTTTTTGTGGTCCCCTTTTTTTAGAAAAGTACTGAAAAGTATCAAAATAATTTTGGTATCTGGACAACACTAGTTCGTAATTCTCTTCTAGTACATACAATTGTTTGAACAAAACAAAGTCAATAGTACACAATAAGTAAACAAAAGCCAATGGATGTAATTTGGCGGAGGGCGGCTGTTAGTATATTGAATGGAGACAAGTCAAACATCAGCACCGGGTGGAAAGCGGACCCTCAGGCTGACCAGGAATGTCCAAACTTTTTCCACCATGGGCCGCATAACGAAAAGTCAAAGAATTCAGGGGCCATTTTGATGTTGTTTTATTTTGGGGAAAAAAAATGCTAAAGACAGACTTTACATATGTTTAAAGACACAACTTATTATAGGTAATGTGTTATAGGTAATAAAAGTGTGCTATTACTAATTTATTTAGGGGTGTCCAAAGTGCGGCCAAGGGGCCATTTGTGGACAGACGCTTGCATTGTGTTGGCCCGCTACATATTTTGGAAAAAAAAATGTGCAAAAAGACATAATGTAATGAGAAAAAGCTGAATTGTTGATACTGATAACTAATAATCCAATTAGTCACTTATAACACAGAGCTATATAATTTCTGGTTGTAAATCTTACGCATACTTAGACATGTCGAGTTTTTTCAATTACATTATGTATTGTTTCTGTTTTTTTCTTACATTTTTACTATTTTTTGGATACGTACTTACTTTGGATACCGCTGCTCTAGATCAACTTCAGATCTATCCGTCAATTATAAGTTTTTATTATTTTTTGAGCAATGACAGTTTTAAAGTAAAAAAGTGCCCACATGGCAGTGTTGTGTTATTAGTGTCAAGATAATTTTTAGATTTCGCTTTTTTTTTTTTTTATGGTATTAAATAATGGCAGTGTTTTAGCGTGAGGGGGCTTATAACAAGTTTACCCGGAAGCAGTTTTACCGGACTCTAAAAACACTAGTAGAAGAAATGAGGGCCGATGGCGTCTAAATCAAGTGTAAAAGTTATATGATGTAATTTGTGTTAACCTAGACCAGGGGTGTCAAACTCATTTTAGCTCAGGGGCCGCATGGAGGAAAATCTGTGCACAAATCATGGCATTAAAACTAAAAAAAAATAAAGACGACTTCAGATTGTTTTATTTGTCTTACTTTGGCCAAAAACGGAACAAACGCATTCTGAAAATATTACAATAAAAGTCAAGAAAAAAATACCGGGCAGCGGTAAAGTTTAGATCCATGAAGGAAATAAGAAAGTTAATGAATGTTTATAACTGAATACGTTTACATATGCATAAAAATTTGTTTTCGTTTGTATTTTTTTTATTTTTATGAACTAAGTAACGTTTATGACAACCATTTTCCAAAACACAATATAGAATGTGAGATATAACAGGATAATGCATACATGTATCATTTGTTTTTAAAACGCTTACAAAAAAGTGGGACCCCAAAAATGTACTGTTGGACCCCATTTTTATGACTTGATGGGGTCCCTGGGACCCCATTTTGAAAATTCCTAGAACCAACACTGATGGGAGTATTGGTGCGTGCAAAACAGCAGTAGCCTGCAGGCCAGTTCTAATACTAATCAAATATTATCCCTGGGTCCATAGATAATTCATTCGCGGGCCTTGACTTTGACACCCCTGACCTAGACAGACTTTGAGGATTTACTATAAGTGGTCCAGAAATGTAATATGTATTTTTAAATTATCCATGTTTGTCTCGACATAGATAAATAAATGATAAATGGGTTAGCGCTTTGACACTATTTCCACATTCACCCATTCACACACACATTCACACACTGATGGAGGGAGCTGCCATGCAAGGCCCTACCAGCACCCATCAGGAGCAAGGGTGAAGTGTCTTGCCCAAGGACACAACGGACGTGACTAGGATGGTAGAAGGTGGGGATTGAACCCCAGTAACCAGCAACCCTCCGATTGCTGGCACGGCCACTCTACCAACTTCGCCACGCCGTGATATTGTGTGTGGAACAATACTTACCGTATTTTTCGGACTATTAGTCGCAGTTTTTTTCATAGTTTGGCCGGGTGTGCGACTTATACTCAGGAGTGACTTATGTGTGAAATGATTAACACATTACCGTAAAATATAAAATAATATTATTTAGCTCATTCACGTAAGAGACTAGACGTATAAGATTTCATGGGATTTAGCGATTAGGAGTGACAGATTGTTTGGTAAACGTATAGCATGTTCTATATGTTATAGTTATTTAAATGACTCTTACCATAATATGTTACGTTAACATACCAGGCACGTTCTCAGTTGGTTATTTATGCGTCATATAACGTACACTTATTCAGCCTGTTGTTCACTATTCTTTATTTATTTTAAATTGCCTTTCAAATGTCTATTCTTGGTGTTGGGTTTTATCAAATACATTTCCCCAAAAAATGTGACTTATACTCCAGTGCGACTTATACTCCGAAAAATACGGTAATAGGTTTAACGTTATTTACTTTGCTTTGAAGTAAATAAGAGGGAAGTCTGGGCTTCCGTGCTTAGGCTGCTGCCCCCGCGACCCGACCTCGGAATAAGCGGAACAAGATGGATGGCTGGACTTTGCTTTGTAAAGAGAATTTATACACAGTAAGAAATTAAAACATTTGATAAATAACAAATATATCCGAATAACTTCTTAATGCTGAAAATCTACTGCATATATAAAAAAAAACTATTGTTAAAGAAACAAAGTTGACCACAGTGATTTACGAAGTAGTCAAAGTAATAATAGTAGGTCACACAAGATTTCAACACATACAGATCTACTCAAGATAAATGTAAGAAACATATTTTGCGTTATAATTTCATATTTTGAAGCTTGATTAAACCTAATTTAGACGCCCAAGTCCCGTAAAACTGCTTCCGGGTTATAAGCCCCGCCCACAAGCGCCCGCCCCTCACGCTGAAACACTGCCATTATTTTCATACTGTAAAAAAAAGAAACGAAACCGAAAAAAATAAGAAACAACGTCGTAAATTACAGAAGCAATCATAAAAACCTTTGAAATAAACAAAAACAATAAAAGTGTACAAAAATATGAATATTGGCATCAAAAACATCCACCAAAAATATCGTATTTTTTCAATGTCTGTATTTATTTGTTGCCAAAACTTGTTTCGATGCCAATACAACTTTTTTTGATACCAAATAATACTGGCAGGGTTCTGGCTCCTTTAACATTAAACTAAATAATAATGCAATCTTAAAAAACAGTTATTCATTTCATTCTGTAAATGTTATTTTGTACAACAAAAAAAAAACATTGAACAATTTGTTTCATATTACTCTAAAACATATCTAAACCCTTTAAACCACGCCCCTTTCACACCTCGCCCCCATCTACGCAAGCAGTGAAGTGAAGTGGCTTATATTTATATAGCGCTTTTCTCTAGTGACTCAAAGCGCTTTACATAGTGAAACCCAATATCAAAGTTACATTTAAACCAGTGTGGGTGGCACTGGGAGCAGGTGGGTAAAGTGTCTTGCCCAAGGACACAACGGCAATGACTAGGATGGCGGAAGTGGGAATCGAACCCGGAACCCTCAAGTTGCTGGCACGGGCCACTCTACCAACCGAGCTATGCCGCCCCGAAAAAGCAAGTTGTGTGCCCCCCCCACTTCTGAAATCTAAATTTTGTCCCGATACTTCTTTATATCCTTTGGTTTTTGCCCTCAAAGTCCTCACATCAGTAGGGAATTATTCACTGAGTTTGTAAACATGAAGAAAAACAACAAACAAATATTTGAGAGAAAATGAAAATATCGACCCTAATCACTCTAGTATCGATCATATACTGATAACACCCTTGGTATCAACACCATCAATTTATGGATCGATCTGCCCTCCTCTCTCAACTCTTATTAATCTCCTGTTAATAACTGCTTACTTACATGGTTCCGTCTACCCTTCTTAAAGTAGCTTAACTATTAGCATGGCGTGTAACATGTTTAGCCTCCTCCTCCAGTGATAATGCTACTTTGAAAATGATATTCAAGAAATGCCGTTTATTTTCCGCAATGGAGGTGATTATTATTTTCTTAGGGGGGGTAGCTCCACATTGTGTATAATGACACATACTGCCTCCAGGGGCCAGAGTGAAAATGTGGGCCATGGGCTAAACTCAGCAATTTTAAGCAAACAGCTGCACAAAAGATAAGTAGTCTAATCCCATACTACCATTATTTAAGGTGGTGGAGATCATTAAGTTTGATAGGTGGCAACTTGTTAGCCTTGCAGACATGTCATCAACGATTGTGTGAGCTTTAAAAATGTGTGAAAGCAAAACGACTCGGCAGGCCGATTTGGGCACCCCTGTGCTAGCCGCTTGTCAGCCCATGCACTAAAAATAAAGGCATCAATCAAAAACATTTAAAATTAAGTAGACTTTTAGGGATAGTACCGCCTTTGCATCATTAATAGCTCGTAGAAGGATTTTATTGGAGTGGAAATCACAGTTTGCACCCAAAGTCTCCTTATGGCTTAAGGACATCATGTTTTTCTTAGATTTAGAGAAAAATAAATATAATCTGAGGGGAACACCAAAACAATTTGACTTGACCTGGGGCTGCATAATTAGTTACCGTATTTTTCGGACTATAAGTCGCAGTTTTTTTCATAGTTTGGCCGGGGGTGCGACTTATACTCAAGAGAGACTTATGTGTAAAATTATTAACACATTACCGTAAAATATCAAATAATATTATTTAGCTCATTCACGTAAGAGACTAGACCGGGGGTCGGCAACCCGCGGCTCTAGAGCGCCGCCCTAGTGGCTCTCTGGAGATTTTTCAAAAATGTATGAAGAATGGAAAAAGATGAGGGGAAAAAAATCTATTTTTTTGTTTAGTATGGTTTCTGTAGGAGGACAAACATTACACAAACCTCCCTAATTGTTATAAATCACACTGCTTATATTAAACATGCTTCACTGATTCGAGTATTTGGCGAGCGGCGGTTTGTCCTACTAATTTTGGCGGTCCTTGAACTCACCGTATAGTTTGTTTACATGTATCACTTTCTCTGACTTTCTAGGACGTGTTTTATGCCACTTTTTTTCTGTCTCATTTTGTCCACCACACTTTTAACGTTGTGCATGAGTACACAAAGGTGAGTTTTGTTGATGTTATTGACTTGTGTGGAGTGCTAATCAGACATATTTGGTCACTGCATGCCTGCAAGCTAATCGATGCTAACATGCTATTTAGGCTAGCGATATGTACATATTGCATCATTATGCCTCATTTGTAGCTATATTTCAGGTCATTTAGTTTCCTTAAGTCCTCTTAATTAAATGTATATCTCATGACACATGTAATATGGCTTTTAATTTTTTGCGGCTCCAGACAGATTTGTTTTTGTATTTTTGGTCCAATATGGCTCTTTCAACATTTTGGGTTGCCGACCCCTGGACTAGACGTATAAGATTTCATGGGATTTAGCGATTAGGAGTGTTTGGTAAACGTATAGCATGTTCTATATGTTATAGTTATTTGAATGACTCTTACCATAATATGTTACGTTAACATACCAGGCACGTTCTCAGTTGGTTATTTATGCGTCATATAACGTACACTTATTCAGCCTGTTGTTCACTATTCTTTATGTATTTTAAATTGCCTTTCAAATGTCTATTCTTGGTGTTGGGTTTTATCAAATAAATTTCCCCCAAAAATGTGACTTATACTCCAGTGCGACTTATATATGTTTTTTTCCTTCTTTATTATGCATTATGCGGTGCGACTTATACTCCGGAGCGATTTATACTCCGAAAAATACGGTACATAGCTAAATTAAAGACACTATAGGATAAATGTGACACTCACTGTTGACAATGTACCTTTCCACTTACCTCAACTCTTTTTTTTGTTGTTGTTGTTTTTATTCAGTGACACTTCTCTGTATGTTTGTGATTTTTATTTGTACCTTTTTTTTTTTCTTCCTTTTTCTCAGTTATTGTGATTCTCTATCTGCTTGTGGTGAAGAGGGAGGCAGTACATTGCTACCCACTGAAACTGAAATGTAGGATGGGGAAGTGGGAGGGAGTGTTATTATTTTACTTGTACTATTTTTCTGTAATTTATTTATATTTTTTAGTATTATTATTATTTTAATTTTATTTTATTTTTATTTTTATTTTTTTGGGTGTGGGGACAACAAAAACAAGTGTCTGTTTTCTAACACTGCAAAAACTGAAATCTAAGTTAGATTAAATATCTCAAATAAGGGTGATATTTGCTTATTTTCTGTCTGATAAGATCATTCTTCTCACTAAGCAGATTTTATGTTAGAGTGTTTTACTTGTTTTAAGGGTTTTGGTCCTAAATTATCTCAGTAAGACATTACAGCTTGTAGCTGAGATTTTATGATCTATATTGAGTAAAACATGCTTGAAACTAGAATATCAACTGTTGCAAAGCTGTGTCATTAACACTCACAAGTACTTTTTTAAAGTAATCATTACTTACTTCGAGCATGAAAAAAAAAAATCATTATGCCGAGCGCATATCATTATGTCAGGATAATGGCACTGGCATTTACTTAATTTAAGAAAAATTTTCAACATATTGAGCAAAAAGGTCTCATTTTTTTCTACCAAGAAAAGTGCACTTGTTATTAGTGAGAATATACTTATTTTAAGGTATCTTTAGGTTCATTGAGGTTAGCTAATTTTACTTGTTTTGGAAAGTCTCGACAAGCCGAATTTTCTTGTTCTATTGGCAGATAATTTTGCTTAGTTCAAATAAAATACCCCTAATTTTTGTATTTTTTCTCTTGTTTTTGAACACTGACTTTTTGCAGTGCATTGCCTGTATTATGATTTACTTATCAAATGAATAAATAAATACTATATAAAAAAAAATAAAGGCATCGATCAGCAATGGCAACCATGTATTTTTTCATGCAAATCGGCCGATACCGAACGGACGGGCGACCGATCGCCACATCCCTAGTAATTTGATACCTTTAAAAGACCGCACACCCAAAACAGAGTGCACTGCTCGGTGCAAAAAGGGGGCTTTTGTTTACCAGCGTCAACCCCCCTCCTTCTCACGCCACACTCCCAAATCCCAGCCTGGCCAAGCAGCGAGGACAACCAGAGAGGCAGACATGCAAGCTTGCCCCCCAGCCTGTCTGGACTGTGACCACTGGAATGGAAAAGTGGAGGATTTGGTAAAAGGTCAAGCAGCCAAGCCTCCCCGTTGTTTCCTTCGACTCTGCAAGGATTTGGGGTGAAAAAAATAAATAAAAAATCTCTCTCCCGAGGAGCCAACGTGTAAGGTGAGGAAGAAAATGAGGATTTGGCGGTGCCACTGACGAGATCTAACATTTGCCAGAGGGGTCCGGTTATATGCACCTCAGCATGGCGAATCTGCAAATCACCCCCCCCGTTCCCCCTCCCTCCTGCCCGTATCGCCTCCCCCCTCCACCCACTCGCACTCCCTCGTCTCAGCGCCCTCCAGCAGCCGCTGGCAGCTCATGCTAGCTGGGCACAGCGGGGTCCGTACCGGCCTGAATAGGCAGCCAAGCGTTCCCCTGGCTCACAGCTGACACACTGCAAACTGACAACACGCTCGGCTAAAGACACACAACACGCCAACCGCTGCCGCCGCTGCCATACCAACACCAGCCCTCAGCTGCTGCTCCACACACACACACACATATTCAGATGTGACCCCACTCAAATTAGATGGAAGTTACTTATCTCGTATTAAAAACGGACGAACGCTCGCTTTGTACACTGCAAAAAGTCAGTGTTCAAAAACAAGAAAAAAAAATACAAAAATTAGGTGTATTTTACTTGAACTAATGAAAATTATCTGTCAATAGAACAAGAAAATTTGGCTTGGCAAGACTTTCCAAAACAAGTCAAATTAACTAACCTCAATGAACCCCGAAATACCTTAAAATAAGTATATTCTCACTAACAAGTGCACTTTTCTTGATAGAAAAAAAAAAAATGAGACCTTTTTTCTCAATATGTTGAAAAATATTCTTAAATTAAGTAAATGCTAGTATATATATGTATGTGTGTATATATATATATATATATATATAATATATATATATATATATATATATATATATATATTTATATATATATATATATATATATATATATATATATATATATATATATATATATATATATATATATATATATATATATATATATATATATATATATATATATATATATATATATATATATATATATATATATATATATATATATATATTAGGGGTGTAAATTTCGGTTCGGTACGTACCTCGGTTTAGAGGTCACGGTTCAGTTCATTTTTGGTACAGTAAGAAAACAACAAAATATAAATTTTGGGGTTATTTATTTACCAAATTTGCAAAATCTTCCACCAAAAATATTTGTCTTAGTGGAATATTTGATGTGAAGTAATCAGAACCTTGGATAGGACAACAATTCATAATAACATTGATTTTAATTCAATATTATGTTTTGGGCAATGACAGTTTGAAAGAAAAAGAAAAAAACAGCTTTGTTTTATTAGTCAACATTGCAACTTTTTCTAAATTACATTTCACCTTTAAGCTTTTTTATTTCACTTTTGTTATGTTTTTGTTTATTTGAATAGTATTTTTAGAATGTGCCGTGGGCCTTTAAAACATTAGCTGTGGGCCGCAAATGGCCTCCGGGGCACACTTTTGACACCCCTGCTATAGATAATAAAAAATTAAATCTGATAAATCTACGGATAAAAAGCAGAGCCTGGCGACGCATGCGCGTTTATCATAACTCTCTCGCTCTCTCTGTCTCTGCCCCTCCCTCACCAATGCTGCTGTGCGCACAATTTGTTTTGTTTTTAACCCCTTCTTAACCCTGAACGTACATTGAAAATACACGCAACCCTAACTCAAAATGCTGGACATTTGAGGCATTTAAGAAACTCCGCCCTGACAGCTCCGCAAAAGAGGACATGTCCGGTGAAAAGAGGACGTGTGGTCAGTCTATCGTAACCCGTTAGCTGCTAGCATTCCGTGTGTTGTGCTTCGGTGTGCATTGTTTACACAACGTGCGATACGCTACTTAATATGTCCGTGTGGAAACTCGCTCGGTACACCTCCGAACCAACCCCTTTACCGAAATGGTTCAATACAATACACGTACCATATATATATATATATATATATATATATATATATATATCAATATATATATAAATATATATATATATATATATATATATTATATATATATATATATATATATATATATATATATATATATATATATATATATATATATCAATATATATATAAATATATATATATATATATATATATATATATATATATATATATATATATATATATATATATATATATATATATATATATATATATATATATATATATATATATATATATATATATATATATATATATATATATATATATATATATATATATATATGTGTGTGGGAAAAAATCACAAGACTATTTCATCTCTACAGGCCTGTTTCATGAGGGTTTCCTCAATCCTCAGGAGAAAAATCTCCTGAGGATTGAGGAAAACCCCTCATGAAACAGGCCTGTAGAGATGAAATAGTCTTGTGATTTTTTCCCACACATACATATTATGCTCTACCACGGTATCGAGCACTATTTTTTGGATAATCTAATTAAGACATATATATATATATATATATATACAGCCCGGCCCCCAGCCAATTTTTTTTTAATGGTAATTTTGAATAATTTATCTGAATGTGCATGAACTATTTCTGTTCAAAATAGTTTGAAATGTACACATGTGAAATGTTTAAATATTAACTGTCAGTTTACTGTACTGTGCCAACTGTACTGCTATATGAGTACGTGTTTTCTATTGTTTCATTGAAAATAAAACCTGAAAAGTCCATTTGCCTGTCATCTGTTTTAATTATGAGACACAATTGTGTCAAAGTCATGATTTTTTTGTTCATGCTTGAAATAAGAAATTATTACTTTTAAAAAAAGTAGTTGTATACTTGTGAGTGTTGATGACACAGCTTTGCAACCCTAGATATTCTAGTTCAAGAATGTTTTACTCAATATAAATCATACAATCTCAGCAACAAGCTGTAATATCTTACTGAGATCATTTAGGACCAAAACCCTTAAAACAAGTAAAACACTCTAACATAAAATCTGCTTAGTGAGACGAATTATCTCATCAGACCGAAAATAAGCAAATATCACCCTTATTTGAGATATTCAATCTTACATAGATTTCAGTTTTTGCAGTGTGCACAGCAAGACCCCACTCAGATTAGATGGAAGTTACTTATGTCGTATTAAAAACAGACGAACGCTCGCTTTGTAGACCGCAAACTTTGTAATTGAAAACACGTTTAACAACAACAACAAACATCAACCCATTTAGCCGGGATGAAGGTGTGTGGTTTTGCATGAATAGAAACCTAAATTGAACGCATTATCCACGGCGGTGTGTCTGTTCACAAGTGAAACGGCGGTGTGAAATCCCACATCACACAATCCCAAATCACCGTGACATTTTACACACTGGGAAATCTATCATCCCCAATAAGATCCATCTCGTCGCTGACTAACACCGATTTCATATCCACGGTAATATCTCAATAATGGCCTGTTCGTCTGCCGGGAACAAGAGCTCAGCATCAATAAGCGAGGGGGGGGGGGGGGAGAACACGCCACGGTACAGAGGGAACGGTAAAAGTGCGAGCGGCGAATACGCCGAGATGTCTTTAAACGCATCGCAGACAGGCGAGATTACCACGGCCAGGCCTGAAGCAAATTCCATGTAATTCACTTGTATGGCTTTCACCTTTGTTATTTACCTGATACCTTACACACCACACACACACACACACACACACACACACACACAACACACACACACACACACACACACACACACACACACCACACACGTAGATTCCATGTCGCCACACAACGTGAAGGAAACAGACTATGTTCACTACCAGGGGATATTTACTTCTAAGTGGGAGATGTTGTACAGAGCTCCAAGCACAGGCGGGGCATGGCTTTTGTAAAGTTTAAATGAAAAATGGCCTCCGTTTAAATATGTAATCATAAAAAAAAAAAAAAACGACGTCATAAATGTTAACATGAAATGAATATAGCCAGGAAAAGTTCAAAATTAAGGTCGTCAAACTACGACGTCTAAGACGACAAAGTTCACCTTTAGGCATTTAAACACAGCACCAACATTTTTGGGACAAGTATGAGGTTCTACACTGCAAAAACTGAAATCTAAGTAAGATTAAATATCTCAATAAGGGTGATATTTGCTTATTTTCTGTCTGATAAGATCATTCTTCTCACTAAGCAGATTTTATGTTAAGAGTGTTTTACTTGTTTTAAGGGTTAAATGATCTCAGTAAGATATTACAGCTTGTTGCTGAGATTTTATGACCTATATTGAGTAAAACATGCTCGAAACTGGAATATCAACTGTGCAAAGCTGTGTCATCAACACTCACAAGTATAAAACTACTTTTTTAAAGTAATAATTTCTTATTTCAAGCATGTAAAAAAAAATCATGACTTTGACACAATTGTGTCTCATAATTAAAACGGATGACAGCCAAATGGACTTTGCTGTTTTATTTTCAATTAAACAATAGAAAATACGTACTCATATAGTAGTACAGTTGTTATTAGTGAGAATATGCTTATTTTAAGGTATTTTTGGGTTCATTGAGGTTAGCTAATTTTGTTGTTTTGGAAAGTCTTGACAAGCCAAATTTTCTTGTTCTATTAGCAGATAATTTTGCTTAGTTCAAATAAAATACCCCTAATTTTTGTTTTTTTTTTTTCTTGTTTTTGAACACTGACCTTTTGCAGTGTAGAGAACAGGTAAAAATATAATAATGTATATGTAGCAGCATAGGGGAAAGTTATATACAAGTTTCACTTTTGCATCACGTTGCCCATGACTGTGGTGCGTTCAAGGACCCTCGATTAAAGTTACAAACAGAGGCATCAGTAGTTTTTAAGACAAGGGGAGACTTAACCTCCAGGAGATGCACTAATACTAATATTGATGTATTATCAAGATTTGTATCAATCCTATGTGTATCAGCTATTCTCTACTTTACACTCTGACGTAAAGAAGAACTTGACACATTTGCAAATGAAAAATGACAGATTATATACATTTACACATATTTTTACGGAATTTGTTGTTATCAAAACATTTTGGGTAACACTTTTGTATGGGGAACATACCGTAATTTCCGGACTATAAGCCGCTACTTTTTCCCCTCGTTCTGGTCCCTGCGGCTTATACAAGGGTGCGGCTTATTTACGGCTGTTCTCTCGACACAGGCGAAGAGGATTTCGGTGGTTTTAGTACGCAGGAGGAAGACGATGACACAATGATTAAAGACTGACTTTTCATATACCGGTAGGCTGGTTATTTTGATAACGTACAGGCGAGCACTTTGTATTACTTTGCACCGTTGTATTATTTGTACTCTGCACGAATGCTGTTCGCCATGTCAAAGATGTGAAAGTTTGATTGAATGATTGAAAGAGTTATTGTTAATAAATGGGACGCTTGGCGTTCCCAAACAGTCATCTCTGTCCCGACAATCCCCTCCGTGGTAGCAGGAACCCCTATATACTACGGTAATTACACATGAAAACCCTGCGGCTTATAGTCGGGTGCGGCTTATATAGGAGCAATCTGTATTTTCCCCTAAATTTAGCTGGTGCGGCTTATAGTCAGGTGCGGCTTATAGTCCGGAAATTACGGTATTCACCATTAATTATTGCTTATTAAAGTAACAAATACTTAATTTATAGTTATTTGGACAGTAGGGGAACATATAAGGGTTAGGGTTCAGGGTTACGGTTACTAATAGAGATGTCCGATAATGGCTTTTTTGCCGATATCCGATATTCCGATATTGTCCAACTATTAATTACCGATACCGATATCAACCGATACCAATATATACAGTCGTGGAATTACACATTATTATGCCTAATTTTGTTGTGATGCCCCGCTGGATGCATTAAACAAAGTAACAAGGTTTTCCAAAATAAATCAACTCAAGTTATGGAAAAAAAGGCTAACATGGCACTGCCATATTTATTATTGAAGTCACAAAGTGCATTATTTTTTTTAACATGCTTCAAAACAGCAGCTTGGAATTTGGGACATGCTCTGAGCATTAGGAGGTTGAGGTGGGCGGGGTTGGGGGGTAGGGGGTAGCGCGGGGGTGTATATTGTAGCGTCCCGGAAGAGTTAGTGCTGCAAGGGGTTCTGGGTATTTGTTCTGCTGTGTTTATGTTGTGTTACGGTGCGGATGTTCTCCCGAAATGTGTTTGTCATTCTTGTCTGGTGTGGGTTCACAGTGTGGCGCATATTTGTAACAGTGTTAAAGTTGTTTATACGGTCACCCTCAGTGTGACCTGTATGGCTGTTGACCAAGTATGTATTGCATTCACTTGTGAGTGTGTCAAAAGCCGTAGATATTATGTGACTGGGCCGGCACGCAAAGGAAGTGCCTTCAAGATTTCTTGGCACTCTGTACTTCTTCCTAAGTCTGTGTACACAGCGGCATTTTAAAAAGTCATAAATTTTACTTTTTGAAACCGATACCGATCATTTTGAAACCGATACCGATAATTTCCGATATTACATTTTAAGGCATTTATCAGCCGATAATATCGGCAGTCCGATACTATCGGACATCCCTAGTTACTAATAAGAAATAATTCTGAGGTTATTGAGGGAAGACTCTTAGTTAATGGCTTACTGGTTGTATAATAAGTCCATGCAGAATAAGGCATTAAAAAGTACTTAATAATGTATTGGTAAGAGCCAATATGTTGCTAATTTGCATGTTAATAAGCAACTAATTAATGGTGAATATGTTCCCCATATTAAAGTGTTACCAAATTTTGTATTTAGGGGGGTTTATCTAGATATGTTCTACACTGCAAAAACTGAAATCTAAGTAAGATTAAATATCTCAAATAAGGGTGATATTTGTTTATTTTCTGTCTGATAAGATAATTCTTCTCACTAAGCAGATTTTATGTTAGAGTGTTTTACTTGTTTTAAGGGTTTTGGTCCTAAATGATCTCAGTAAGATATTACAGCTTGTTGCTGAGATTTGATGACCTATATTGAGTAAAACATGCTTGAAACTAAAATATCAACTGATGCAAAGCTGTGTCATCAACACTCACAAGTATACAACTACTTTCTAGAAATAATTTCTTACTTTAAGCATGAAAAAAAAAATCATGATGCCGAGCGCATATCATTATGTCAAGATAATGGCACTAGCATTTACTTAATTTAAGAATATTTTTCAACATATTGAGCAAAAAGGTCTCTTTTTTTTTTCTACCAAGAAAAGTGCACTTGTTATTAGTGAGAATATACTTATTTTAAGGTATTTTTGTGTTCATTGAGGTTAGTTAATTTGACTTGTTTTGGAAAGTCTTGACAAGCCGAATTTTCTTGTTGTATTGGCAGATAATTTTGCTTAGTTCAAATAAAATACCAATAATTTTTGTTTTGTTTTTTCTTCATGTTTTTGAACACTGACTTTTTGCAGTGTAGATATGTTAATCCCATCTTTAAAAAGTCAAAAACCTCATTTTTACATGAGTTTTAAAAAGCTGATTTCAACCAAATCCATACAATAATGTTTTTTAGCGCATGTCAACGTACCAAGTGTGTTTGTATGGGGGGAGGGCCCTTTAGGAGCCTTGGGTATGGGGGGCCCCACAAATTAAATGTACTCCCCTGCTCACTATCATTACTTTTTGCAGCCCACGCTTACATTTTTAACTGACCGCGAGCTTTGAAGTTCATCTCATTGATGACTCTAAGTCCAACAAAACGGTGAATTATGGCTTTAAAAAGGACAGAAGGATGGCAGGAAAAGAAGACAAAGTGTGCGCTAGAGAGTTGAAATTTTACATGGCTTCTTATTTCGGGCGCCCCGTTCCTCACGGCCGTCACGTTGATTTCCCAAGCTTCCAGAATCTCAAAGCGGCGAGGCTCTGCCCTTTTTCTATCCCAAGCTCTACTTCCATGACGACACTTCACCTTTGATCCCGAGGGCGCGACCCTATCCTCTCGGAACGCCACGCCGTCCAATCAGGCCGCCGCGCTCCGCTGACAAAAACACCCAAAGGCCTCGGCTCCGATGACACCGTGTGACATCAGGTCAGATTCCTTTAGCATAACAACTAGCGCCATAGATGGCGTGGTGAGAGAATTCTGCCTTTGTCAGCACAAAGAACCCGTCAGCATCCACTGGGGAAAACGTCCAATTCCGACCAGGAGGTTTGTGCACAGCAGAACTCTTCCTTGTCAAAATGTGTTCTCCATACACCAAATGGGACGTGGGCCGCTCAAGGTGCGCCCCAGGTCTTGAAGGTTAGCAAAGGAGGGCTTGTGAGGCCCTTTTGCAACCCCCAAAAACTCTGCCCGACTCCCAAACTATGACCTTTGCCTCAGAAGAGGAAAGAAGGAGAGTGTGTGTGTGTGTGTGTGTGTGTGGGGGGGGGGGGGGGTGTATAAGGGGGGGGGGGGGCGCACAGGGGTTATTTTGGTTTGAATTTCCTTTTTGTTCTCTGGCCTACAACTTAAAGGAAGAAGAAAAAAAAGAAGCTTGCCCAGGCAGGCACTGCCTTCAGCATTTGTTACCTTTCCTCATGCACACACACATTCACACACACGCACACACACACACACACACACACACACACACACCTCTCCGGCCACAAGGATCCCTGCGTAGGAAAGCAGACACAAAGCAGAACATGGGAAGTGATTTAGTGAGCCCTTCATAACTCACACGCACGTCTATGACCTGTCCAGCGTGTCGTCCCAGCCCGTGACATATTGATCTACTTCCCCGTCTCTATTCTCTTTTAGCACGTTACAGAAAAAAAAATGTGTTCTTTGTTATTTTTTTAGTGCTTTCAAACAGGTAACATTTGTAATCAGATTCACGACTGGCATGCTGTGGATTCATTTGCATTGAATATGATAGTTATTTTAGAAATAGAGCAATGTATCGATTAGTTTGTTGGATTACCGTAATTTCCGGACTATAAGCCGCTACTTTTTCCCCTCGTTCTGGTCCCTGCGGCTTATACAAGGGTGCGGCTTATTTACGGCCTGTTCTTCTCCGACACCGACGAAGAGGATTTCGGTGGTTTTAGTACGCAGGAGGAAGATGATGACACAATGATTAAAGACTGACTTTTCATATACCGGTAGGCTGGTTATTTTGATAACGTACAGGCGAGCACTTTGTATTACTTTGCACCGTTGTATTATTTGTACTCTGCACGAATGCTGTTCGCCATGTCAAAGATGTGAAAGTTTGATTGAATGATTGAAAGATTTATTGTTGATAAATGGGACGCTTTGCGTTCCCAAACAGTCATCTCTGTCCCGACAATCCCCTCCGTGGTAGCAGGAACCCCTATATACTACGGTAATTACACATCAAAACCCTGCGGCTTATAGTCGGGTGCGGCTTATATATGGAGCAATCTGTATTTTCCCCTAAATTTAGCTGGTGCGGCTTATAGTCGGGTGCGGCTTATAGTCCGAAAATTACGGTAATCTGAGTAATCGGATAAAACGCATTTGATAGCCTCATTATGTAATATAGTTTAGTTTAGTTTATTACTTCTCCGGTCAATGGTCAACAAAATAAACAAACAATTTCACATCCACGGATTCATTAATTGACACATTTACAGAATATAGGGAAAATGGTGGAAATAATGTAAACAACTTAATTTATTAGTTATAATAAATGCACATCATTAACAGTGAAATTGCACTTTTAATATGTGTGCATTAATAAAAATTAGGAAAACGAAATTTTAAAAAAAGGTTTCAATTTTCCTCACCACACAGATCACAGCACCCACACACCACCGCTCTCATGTACGCTCTATTGCAACGACCGCCCGGAAACTATGTTGGCGTATTTAAAGTTCCGGGCACTTCATGAGGCCAGGATGTTATCAATTTTTACAAGTTACACACATGAAACGATTAATCAAAGCTTTTTTCTATTCAAATTATCCAATTTGTTTCTCTTTCTTTTTAGATCAGTGATTCTCGAACCTTTTTCACCCAGTACCACCTCAGAAATAAGGCTCTCCAAGCACCACCATAATGACCAACAATAACATACAGTGGCGTAGTAAGCCTAAATGTTCATCAAAAATCTTATTTAACGAGTATATTTCATATGTATGACCACATTACACACAGTTTGAACAGTAACACTGTGCTTGTATATAGGAAAATAAAACACTGTACTTTAATCAAGTGACTCTTTGGCTTACCACTAGATGGAGGATCTAGAGTCCCTGTTCTAGAGGACCTAATGTTACCATCGTTACTGATGAAAAGCAGTCCGGATGCCAATTTTCCAATATTAAAATAATTATTATATCCAAGAAGTCACTAGTAACAAATCCCATGCAAATAAAAGAACACTTTTAAAATGTATCAACCAAATACTTCGACATGTTTCTTGAATGGATTCCTATGTGGTATTGGAGGAAATGTGCAAGTTTGAAGTGAGATCCACAAACGGCACACTCGTGGTATTTATGAATGCGTGTGATTAAATCAATTAATCAATGCATCAGGAATATATATGCACTTAATGTGTTTATTTAATACTTTTAAAAAAACATGGATCACGATCTGTTAGTTATTTGGTGTTATTCTTGTGCTATTTGAAGATGATGAAAGAAACTCCTTCCTGCAGAGTGTGTATAATAATTTATGTCCGTCGACTATTTCCGTCATGTTTTTTTTATGTTAAAATTTTTAACAGAGAAGACTATTAGTGTCTTGCATATTGACTCTTTTTGACTCAAATACATTGTATGAGATGTTTCTGCAAATAGGTTAGTTGCATTACATATTTTAATCTGATTATCAGGGCTGCAACCATTATTAATTTGTAAAAAAAAAGCTTCGATTTATATTCGGTGGCTTCAATTAATCGTTTAATGAGTGTAAGTAAATGGAATACCTGGAAATTTAAATACGTGGACATTAGTTTTCCGCACACGAGAGCGGTGGTGTGCAGCTATCCATTATTTTTGTAATAAAGTAATCTGTCGATTAGTTTGTTTGATTAATCGAGTAATCAAGATAAGACACACTTTAGAGCCTCAATGCATACTTTAGGGAAATTCGTTGAAATAAACAACAATTGTTATGCTTGCTATGACTTTCATTCTTTGTTTCTACTAAAATGTGCATCATCAACATTGGAATTGCACTTTTAACATGTGTGCATTGATAAAAAATAAAAAAAATTACAAAGATAATGATCCTCTGCTAGTTGCCACACAGATCAGCGGCCGTGCAGAAACTATGTCTGCGTTTTTAAAGTTCACTTCATGTCCTCCGGATTTTATCAATTTTCATTGGTTGGGCGCTTTAAATGATTAATCGAAGCAACAGATAAACAAGCTTGGTAACACTTTAGTATGGGAAACATATTCTAAGTAAAAAAATACTTAGTTTAGAGTTATTTGGACACTAGGGGAACATTTAAGGCAGAGGTATCCAAAGTGCGGTCCGGGGGCCATTTGCGGCCCGCAGCTAATCGTTTACCGCCCCCCCACACATTCTGCAAAAATTGCAAAATTGATAGTATTGCAAAAATTAAAAAAAAACATTTTAAAAAAGTGGAATGAGGTGAAATCTAAAGAGAAAAAGTTGCAATGTTGACACAAAGCTGCCATGCAGGCTGGTTTTTTTTTCTTTTGTCTTTGTTTATTTTTATTTTTTTTGCCATTGTTCGAGAAAAAAAAAAAGAAAAATATAAAAAATCTATGTTACAATGAATTATTACTTAAAAAATGTCACTTTAAAATGTTTGATGTGGAAAAAATATTGCTTTTATTGTGTGGTTGCCATATAAAAACATCAAAGTTTTATTTGACAAAAGAGCATAAAACAAACAAAATAATAGTTCAAACGTAAAATCGACAGATATATCTGAAGTTGATCTCGTAATTTAAGTGTGAAAAGTAAAAAAAAAAATAATAAAAATGTATCACTTTATGAGTGGGAGACCTTTTGGATCCCAAATATATTTAGTGGGATTGTATTTAACTTTTCACTGTGATTACTCAAAAACATTAAATAATTCAAATCAATGGTGTCCTGCATTATTGATCTTTTAGGGCTCTAATTACTAAATACTGCATATTTCAGTTTTACTATAAAAAACAAAGTTGTCTTTGACAGAAAAGGCATAAAACCTGTTTTTTGTTTTACTTGATATCAACCTGAAGTTGATATAGAGATATACTGTAAAAAATAATAATAATAATTTGACTTATTTTTAACATTTTAATGACTGAGACGCTTGACCCTTGATTGGTCCCCGGGAGCCCTAAAGATTAAAAAAAAAATCTATATATTTTGTTATGGTTTGAAAATGAAAAATATCAAAATGGCCCCCGTATGCTTACATTTTTCCGTGTGTGGCCCTCAGTGGAAAAAGTTTGGACACCCCTGATTTAAGGGTTAGGGTTAGGGTTACTAATAAGCAATAATTCTGAGGTTATTGGGGGAAGACTCTTAGTTAATGGCTTAGTGGTTGTATATTAGGGCCATGCAGAATAAAGCATTAATAAGTACTTAATAATGACTAATTAAGAGCCAATCTGTTACTAATTTGCATGTTAATAAGCAACTAATTAATGGTGAATATGTTCCCCAGACAAGCTTTTTTCTTATCGAATTAATTGACTAATCGTCGCAGTCCGAGTGCCGTGATCTGTGGGACGGGGAACAGAGTTTTTATCCTTCTCATTTCTATCAATGTACCAATTCCAATGTTTATGATGTGTGTTTCATTGAAAATAAAGAATGAAGGTTGTGACAAGCAGACAAATCTCAAAAATGTTCCCTAAAATATGCAGCAAGGCTATAAAGTGTGCTTTAATCGATTAATCAACTCATCGAACCAAATAATCGATACATTACTCGACTACGAAATTAATCGATAGCTGCAGCCGTAAGATTAATTATGACGATGTATTAGTTATCATTGAATTAAAATGTTCTGTGTGTTTCTGTTTAAAATAGTCCTTAAAATATTGAAATGTAATGCAAACATACAATATTCACTGAAAAAACCCGCTGCATGATTTTATAAAGTGAACAGTTTTTGTTTGCTATGTTTTCTTGTTATCGTTAAAAATTAGGGATGTCCGATAATGGCTTTTTGCCGATATTCGATATTCCGATATTGTCCAACCCTTTAATTACCGATACCGATATCAACCGATACCGATATCAACCGATATATGCAGTCGTAGAATTAACACATTATTATGCCTAATTTGGACAACCATGTATGGTGAAGATAAGGTACTTTTTAAAAAATAATAATAAAATAAGATAACTAAATTAAAAACATTTTCTTGAATAAAAAAGAAAGTAAAACAATATAAAAACAGTTACATAGAAACTAGTAATTAATGAAAATGAGTAAAATTAACTGTTAAAGGTTAGTACTATTAGTGGACCAGCAGCACGCACAATCATGTGTGCTTACAGACTGTATCCCTTGCAGACTGTATTGATATATATTGATATATAATGTAGGAACCAGAATATTAATAACAGAAAGAAATGGGGGGAGGGAGGTTTTTTGGGTTGGTGCACTAATTGTAAGTGTATCTTGTGTTTTTTATGTTGATTTAATAAAAAAAATTAAAAAAAATAAAATAAACCGATACAGATAATAAAAAAACTGATACCGATAATTTCCGATATTACATTTTAACGCATTTATCGGCCGATATTATCGGACATCCCTATTAAAAATGCAAAACTATCCCAGACTACTGCAACGCACTTCTTGTCGGGATCCCCAGCAAGAACATCCAGAAGCTGCAATACATACAGAATAGTGCTGCTAGGATCCTGATGAGAGTGCGGAAATATGACCATATCACACCAACTCTCAAATCCCTTCACTGGCTTCCTGTTCCACTCAGGATTGAATTCAAAGTCTCCCTACTAACCCACCAGTGCCTCCATGGAAATGCCCCCCTCTACCTCAAAGAACTACTCACCCCCAAATCCTCCACACGACACCTCCGCTCCGGACAGGCTAACCTCCTCCAACCTCAGAGGACAAAGCTAGGAACAATGGGAGACCGGGCTTTCTGCTCCGCCGCTCCCAGTCTGTGGAACGCTCTCCCTGACCACCTGAGGGCACCACAGACTGTGGATGCTTTTAAAAAAGGCTTAAAAACCCTTCTTTTTAAAAAAGCCTTTTTTTTTAGATATATGCATACTAGTTTTAGCTATTGGCTGTTCTATTTTTTTTTTTTTTTTTTTTTTTTTTTTTAATACACTGCAGCACTTTGAGGTTGTTTACTCAAATAAAATCTATTATTATTATTATTACATTACTTTCCCTGGAAAGTACATGTGCCTCTATCGCTCGTACATTGAGCCGCTGCTTTGGTCTGCAAGGAGAAAACGCTCAGGTGTCATAAGTCACTCGTCAATTGCCAAATACAAATTAAAGACGGCTGACACGCAGCTGCACGGCAAACGACATAACCACTGCTGGCGACGTGACAACACTGACACCTCAGGAGAGCTGAACACACAAACACACCTTTCTAAGCGGCGGAGACACACAACGCCTTTCAGTGGCTTTGTACTCAACTTTTCTTTCTCGTTTTTTTTTTTTGTAAACAGTCAACAGGGCAAAAGACATTTGCAGGAGTGTCACAACCATCCACAATAACTCTTTTTTTTTTTTACTTTTCAATTTGTGCATCTCCCTGATAAATGCATCTTTCCGCCCGCTGATCCGTACAAGGAGAACATTTACCACAAGCTGAAACAGGTTATTCATCCTAACACCTTACCTTGGGGAAAACAACACGCTGGATGATTTACTTCTTTTTTTCTATCCAACAAGCAACAGATCTAACACATTTCTTAACTTTAAACACGCTCTTTTCCACTGTCACTATACAGTGGTACCTCAGTTTTCCTGATTATTTTGTGCCGTGAGAAATAAGGTAAATCTTATTAATTGGAATCAGACATTCAAAAAAAAATTTTTTATTTAAAAACACACATTTTATCGAGAATAATTGTAGTTTTTCCACGCAGAAAATGATGCAAAATACATTTGATGACAAATTAAATGTATAAATGAACATTTAACATCACTCTTACTTTATGAAACACTCTTGTTGCAAAGATGGGAGGAAGGGAGAGTCAAAATTCAATAGTGTTTCTCACCTTCTTTATCAAAGTATTGTCATTCAAATGGATTATTTTGCTGTCATATTCAACAAAATGTCAAAAAAGCACAGAGACAGAGTCACCAACGTTAGGACTATAACGATTAATCGATAAATTTGATTAGAAAAAAAGCTTCTATTCATTTATTTTGCTTCGATTAATTGTTTAATTAATTGTTTTGTTTATTGTTTAATTAAGGTAAATCTTATTAATTAATATCAGACATACATTTTTTTTTTTTTCAAACACATTTTATCGAGAATAATTGTAGTTTTTCCACGCAGAAAATGATGCAAAATACATTTGATGACAAATTAAATGTGTAAATGAACATTTAACATCACTCTTACTTTATGAAACACTCTTGTTGCAAAGATGGGAGGAAGGGAGAGTCAAAATTCAATAGTGTTTCTCACCTTCTTTATCAAAGTATTGTCATTCAAAACTTTCTTTGGCCCCGCGATGGATTATTTTGCTGTCATATTCAACAAAATGTCAAAAAAGCACAGAGACGGAGTCACCAACGTTAGGACTATAACGATTAATCGATAAATTTGATTAGAAAAAAAGCTTCTATTCATTTATTTTGCTTCGATTAATTGTTTAATTAATTGTTTTGTTTATTGTTTAATTAAGGTAAATCTTATTAATTAAAATCAGACATACATTTTTTTTTTTTTTTTTCAAACACACATTTTATCGAGAATAATTGTAGTTTTTCCACGCAGAAAATGATGCAAAATACATTTGATGACAAATTAAATGTATAAATGAACATTTAACATCACTCTTACTTTATGAAACACTCTTGTTGCAAAGATGGGAGGAAGGGAGAGTCTAAATTAAATAGTGTTTCTCACCTTCTTTATCAAAGTGTTGTCATTCAAAACTTTCTTTGGCCCCACGATGGATTATTTTGCTGTCGTACCCAACAAAATGTCAAAAAAGCACAGAGACGGAGTCACCAACATTAGGGCTATAACGATTAATCGATAAATTTGATTAGGAAAAAAAGCTTCTATTTATTTATTTTTGCTTCGATTAATTGTTTAATGAATTGTTTTGTTTATTGTTTAATTAAGGTAAATCTTATTAATTGGAATCAAACATTTAACATTTTATTTTATTTTTTAAAACACACATTTTATCGAGAATAATTGTAGTTTTCCACGCAGAAAATGATGCAAAACACATTTAATGACAAATTAAATGTATAAATGAACATTTAACATCACTCTTACTTTATGAAACACTCTTGTTGCAAAGATGGGAGGAAGGGAGAGTCAAAATTCAATAGTGTTTCTCACCTTCTTTAACAAAGTATTGTCATTCAAAACTTTCTTTGGCCCCACGATGGATTATTTTGCTGTCGTACTCAACAAAATGTCAAAAAAGCACAGAGACGGAGTCACCAACATTAGGGCTATAACGATTAATCGATAAATTTGATTAGAAAAAACGCTTCTATTTATTTATTTTGCTTCGATTAATTGTTTAATTAATTGTTTTGTTTATTGTTTAATTAAGGTAAATCTTATTAATTGAAATCAGACATTCAAAAATAGTTTTGTTTTTTTTAAAACACACATTTTATCGAAAATAATTGTAGTTTTCCACGCAGAAAGTGATGCAAAATACATTTGATGACAAATTAAATGTATAAATGAACATTTAACATCACTCTTACTTTATGAAACACTCTTGTTGCAAAGATGGGAGGAAGGGAGAGTCAAAATTCAATAGTGTTTTTCACCTTCTTTATCAAAGTATTGTCATTCAAAACTTTCTTTGGCCCCACGATGGATTATTTTTCTGTCGTACTCAACAAAATGTCAAAAAAGCACAGCGACTGAGTCACCAACATTAGGACTATAACGGCTAATCGATAAATTGATTAGAAAAAATGCTTCTATTTATTTATTTTGCTTCAATTAATTGTTTTGTTTATTGTTTAATTAAGGTCAATCTTATTAATTGAAATCAGACATTCAAAAATGTAAAAGAAAATTTAAAAACACACATTTTATCGAGAATAATTGTCGTTTTCCACGCAGAAAATGATGCAAAATACATTTGATGACAAATTAAATGTATAAATGAACATTTAACATCACTCTTACTTTAAGAAACACTCTCGTTGCAAAGATGGGAGGAAGGGAGATTCAAAATTCAATAGTGTTTCTCACCTTCTTTATCAAAGTAGTGTCATTCAAAACTTTCTTTGGCCCCACGATGGATTATTTTTCTGTCGTACTCAACAAAATGTCAAAAAAGCACAGCAACTGAGTCACCAACATTAGGACTATAACGGCTAATCGATAAATTGATTAGAACAAATGCTTCTATTTATTTATTTTGCTTCAATTAATTGTTTTGTTTATTGTTTAATTAAGGTCAATCTTATTAATTGAAATCAGACATTCAAAAATGTAAAAAAAAATTTTAAAACACACATTTTATCGAGAATAATTGTCGTTTTCCACGCAGAAAATGATGCAAAATACATTTGATGACAAATTAAATGTATAAATGAACATGTAACATCACTCTTACTTTAAGAAACACTCTTGTTGCAAAGATGGGAGGAAGGGAGATTCAAAATTCAATAGTGTTTCTCACCTTCTTTATCAAAGTAGTGTCATTCAAAACTTTCTTTGGGCCCACGATGGATTATTTTGCTGTCGTACCCAACAAAATGTCAAAAAAGCACAAAGACCGAGTCACCAACATTAGGGCTATAACGGTTAATCGATAAATTTGATTAGAAAAAAAGCTTCTATTTATTTATTTTGCTTCGATTAATTGTTCAATGAATAAAAACATTTAAAATTGATTAAATCCAGACTACATGGAGCGCCTGAAACTGTATGATGCAAAAAAACGCATTTGAGAGCGGTGGGGTGTTGGGTCGTAATCTGTGTGAAGAGTTGAGAGTTTTAAAAAAATAAAATAATAATGCACACATGTTAAAAGTGCAATTTTATTGTTGAGGATGTGCGTTTGTTAGAAAATAAAATAAGGTTATGGCAATAAGAAAAATATTTATACAAACTATTTTCCCGAAAGTACGCTTCGAGGCTGTAAAGTGTGTTTTATCCAAGGACTCGATTAATCAAACAAACTAATCAATAGATTACTTAATTACTAAAATAATCGATAGCCCTATTCTATTCCATTCCAAAGTCCATTTTAAAGGATTGACAAACAAGCTCTACGGGGCTTTTTTTATTATTATTATTGTTTTTACTGAAACATTATATACTTTTTTTGGCCTATCGCATGTTTTTATGTTCATGTTGTAGGTAATTGATGTTTTTAACCGTGGTGTGTGACTGCTGCTGTTTTTGTTCTTGTTCAATGTATTTCTGAAACTGTGGTTTGCTGCCTTCTTGGCTAGGTCACTCTTGGAAAAGAGATTTTAATCTCAATGAGTTTTTAACTAGTTAAATAAAGGAGATTGATGTATATTGATTGATTATTGGGACACGCGTGCAAATTTACTGGTGCGTTACACCAGAGGTGTCAAACTCATTTTAGATCGGGGGCCACATGGAGAGAAATCTACTCCCAAGTGGGCCGGACTGGTAAAATCACTGCACGATAACTTAAAAATAAAGACAACTTCAGATTGTTTTCTTTGTTTAAAAATAGAACAAGCACATTGCGAAAATGTACAAATTTTAATGTTGTAGTTTTTTTTTACACTTACATGTTGCGGTTAATAGCATTCTGTCTTTATTTGTTGTTATTTATATTTCCTGAAGAAATGATGTGATAATGTTCATCAGTCAACTCATTGGTGTTCATTTTCAATCTATCAAGATAAACAAATGATATCAAAATCAAATTACAGTATGTTATTTATGTAGTTTGATCATTTTCGTCGACTGATGTACTTACATAATGTGGTTTATTTTGTACATATGTTGCATCATCTACAAAGATACAAAGAATTGCTATTCCGACGTCCAGTGGACACATTTAGAACAGCAGTTTGTTTCATTGAAAAATTTCAGGTTCATTTTTATACTTAGCAAACTCATCCCGCGGGCCTGATCCGGCCCTCGGGCCGTACGTTTGACACCCCTGCTTTACACGGAATGTCTGGCCGTACGATAACTGAGATATATAAAAACAGCTGCAAAATGTGAGCCAATATTATATCATCGAAAAGCGAATCATACAAAAAGTAGGCTGTGTCATGTAAACAAGGACAAATTACACGTCATATATATGATTATATATATACATGTACATAAATATATAATAAAATGTGTATATATATATATATATATAAATATATATATATATATATAATATGCATGCACGTATTTGATATATACATATATATGTATGTATTTATACAATATATACATATATATAGTCAGGGTTTCTGTGGTTTATCCCTTATACAGGGCTCAATACAAGGGGAGAGCGGAATATACGTTAGGTCAGGAAAAAACACAGAGGCTATATCATCCCTACAAGCCTGTAACAGGCTTGTAGGGATGATATAGCCTATATATATATATATATATATATAAAAAACATTTTTATAGCCTATATACTGTATATATAAAACACATTTTTAGAAGGTCGTAATATACTGTAACAGGCTTGTAGGGATGATATAGCCTCTGTGTTTTTCCCTGACTTAACGTTTATATACATATATATATATACCGTATTTTTCGGACTATAAGTCGCAGTTTTTTTTCATAGTTTGGCCGGCGGTGCGACTTATACTCAGGAGCGACTTATGTGTGAAATTATTAACACATTACCGTAAAATATCAAATAATATTATTTAGCTCATTCACGTAAGAGACTAGACGTATAAGATTTCATGGGATTTGGCGATCAGGAGTGACAGATTGTTTGGTAAACGTATAGCATGTTCTATATGTTATAGTTATTTAAATGACTCTTACCATAATATGTTACGTTAACATACCAGGCACGTTCTCAGTTGGTTATTTATGCGTCATATAACGTACACTTATTCAGCCTGTTGTTCACTATTCTTTATTTATTTTAAATTGCCTTTCAAATGTCTATTCTTGGTGTTGGGTTTTATCAAATAAATTTCCCCCAAAAATGCGACTTATACTCCAGTGCGACTTATATGTGTTTTTTTCCTTCTTTATTATGCATTTTCGGCCGGTGCGACTTATACTCCGAAAAATATGGTATATGTGTATGTATATTACGACCTTCTAAAAATGTTTTTTTTTTTACATTTTGAGAGGCATCTAGACATGAAATAATTGTCACCATTACACTTTAATCTCATATAATAATTCTGCCTGAGGCTGAGCCAACCAGAAGCCATGATACTGAACAGTGACAGGTTTGGTCTCATCTAGTGGCCAATACTACTGTAGTATTGATATTTTTAGTTCATTTATCCATTGCTATGCTGAATTTAGGCCAAGAATATGCTTTAAAAAAATGTAATAGAGCAAGGGACGACCATATAGCATGTGTGGCCCCCCACCGCCCTCAAACCAAAACACTTTCAAAAGATGAGTTCCACTCAGCCAGTCACCTAAGGAAGGAGACGGGGGGGTTGTGAGTGTGACACCAAGACTAAATAAATCAAACTTTATGTCTGCAGCTGACACATCTACACTATCAAGTTGCGGCGTCGACAAAGCCATACTCACGTGCATGCACACCACACACACACACACACACACGCATATAAGCCAAAAGTACAAGGCACTGCCCGTAAATACAACGAATGTCACAATTTCAAGTTCTTTGCAAACAACAATTGTTTGCCGTTCGGTTACCAAGAGTCCCCACAGTAGCTCGCACGCAAACCTAATGCAGAAATTCCCTGCAGAGACGCACCAGCACTTCTTTTGTAGGCCTAATGAACCTGTCAATAACCAGGTTAAAGAGCAGGAGCTGCCTGCAGATGAATTATGTCTTTTGGAAACAATACCAGCAAAGCTAATTGCCCCGATTATCACGATGATTGTCACTCTTCAGGTGAGAGAAGTGTGTGTGTGTGTGTGTGTGTGTGTGTGTGTGTGTGTGTGTGTGTGTGTGTGTGTGTGTGTGTGTGTGTGTGTGTGTGTGTGTGTGTGTGTGTGTGTGTGTGTGTGTGTGTGTGTGTGTGTGTGTGTGTGTGTGTGTGTGTGTGTGTGTGTGTGTGTGTGTGTGTGTGTGTGTGTGTGAGACTTTGTGAAAGTGTGTGGTTGAAAAAGTGAAGGACTGCGTAATGACAGGTAAAGCATATCGCACTGCCCCGAGCTGTTTGGGGGTTTTTGTTTTTTTGTTTTTTTTTTCACATGCAAGCAAGTGCCAATCACTTTTATTTTCTTAATGTTTTGAAACAGGAAATAGAAATGACTGGCCCAGTTTGCGGGGGTTGTTGTCGTGCTGAAATGTCAAAAAAACAGGTAGTCTCGGTGGATTGTCCTCAATGCTGAAATATCAATACAACTTGTGCGTGCGCGTGTGTGCACGTGCACGTGCACGTGCGTGTGCGGATTAAAGCGCTTTCTAGTAGGTATTGTAACACGCTAGTTCTCTCTTTTCAAACCTGTCAAAGTCAGAGCGACAAGATTTGATCATAATCGCAGCTCTTTAAAGACTCGGCGGGAAGAGAGAAAGTGTTCTATAAGGTCAACTGTGAAGTTTTTTTTTTTTTAAAGTGCATGAAACGAGTGATAAGGGGAAAACAAAAATAACTCGTCCACTTCCTACGTCCCACTTCTGGTGCCTCGTTATCAAGGCCGCGCAGAAGTTACCAAAAAGGGAGGAGAATATTAACCGACATCACAGGAGGAAGACGAGCTTATGATGAACTTTAAGCGTACGGCGGGAAGTTTCAACAGCACTTTCAAACTTAAATATACAAGCTGTCACCAGAAGAGTGGAGGCAAAAATGAAATGAGCTCCAAAAGCGTAGAAAGAGGGTAAGAAGCGCACTAACCTCTGAATGTAAGGACCATGTTCTTTCTTTCTTTAGTTTATTTCAAACTTACAGTATAAACCATCACACAATTTCATATCATTTCACTTTACATCATGTCCGAAAAGGAGTAGGAAGAAGCGAATCTTATTTAATCCTACCCCTTTCCCACTTCAGCGCGTTTACAAATATATAGAATCATTTACTGACCTTTTTATACAATAAAATAGCATCTGTGAATTAGTATACACCATTTTACCATGAATTGACTTACGTGGACCCCGACTTAAACAAGTTGAAAAACTTGTTCGGGTGTTACCATTTAGTGGTCAATTGTACGGAATCTGTACTGTACTGTGCAATCTACTAATAAAAGTTTCAATCAATCAATCAAAAAACCAGGGGAAAAAGTGAAACATGGACCAGGATTTCAAAGTAAAATACTGTCATCAACAAGTACTGTAATATTACAACAATTCACTTTAAAAATGACGATATCCTTCTGTTTCACAGTAATTAACTGTTATTTCACAGTAAAACCTTGTAAAATAGTCCTCTGTAATATCACAAGTGTATGCAAATTAAAATAGTAATTAACCATACAGTGACAATTGTGAAGTTACAGCATACAGTCGTAACTTTATTGTAATTAACAATAAATTGCTGTAAAGAGAGTTCACAGTAACAATTACAGTAATTTACTGAGAAATATCTAGTTCACAGTAACAATTACAGTATTTTACTGAGAACTATCTAGTTCACAGTAACAATTATAGTAATTTACTGAGAACTATCTTTACAACAATTTACTGTGAAAGTAATGTGGTTATTAGCCAGTCATTTCCTTTGAATTTAAAATGAAAATGTTTGCAGTGCACATATAAAAAAAAATATGCATGTTAGCTTTTAAGCTTGTGCAACATTTGATGGTGAATCATACGTGTTGCTCTTCCCTTAATAGCCTGAAAAACAACTTTGGAATAAGCCGTTTTAACCTTTAGAGGACTAAGGTTTACTTGTTTTGTCCTTTCAGTATTCGTACCATACATTTTTGCGCGCGTGATTTTTCCTAAAGCAAAAAATTATTTTAATTTCCAATTTTTTCACAGGTGTACGATACACCCGCAGTTACTTAACAAAACCCCAAAGCCAAACAGGACATCATAAAATTCCCCTTTTTTTTTACTTTCTTTGCTCAAATTTTTTAATCAGCTTCGGCCTTAAATAAAAATACCAAACATGTCATATTTTTTTATTTATTTTAACAATTCATAATATTGAGTTATTTTACTCATTTAACCTGTAATGAAATGCCTTCAAAAGGGTGAAAATAAATGTTTGATATTTTTGTTCAGCAGGACAAAAAAGTTTTAAAAAGTTATAAATGAAAAAAAAAAAAAGTATGGACTTTTGTGTCCAGTTTGGCTTTAAGGATATTTTTTAAAAAAAATGTCCCCAGATGGTTAAATAATTAGTTAAAAATCTTAATCACATGACTGACAATTTTATAAAAGGAGACCCAAATATATGAGCATTGTGCAAACATAATATGGACAATTCAATATATAAACAATTAACAATTATAATGTGAGGAACGCACATCTTGGAAAAATACATAATTAATGACTGTTAAAAATGCATAAAATAAGACCTAATTTCACTAAAATCAAAACAAATGAATCCTGTAAAATAACTACTTGCTTAAAACCTACTGAAAATAATTAGTTTCTCAGACAGCTTCTGACCGTCTCCTTTTTTTTTTTTTTTTTACAAAATCAATTCTCTGACTGTTCTGCAGAGCAGAAGTGTGACTTCAAACTGGACCGACTGGTTGAGGTGGATAGTTTTCATAGCGAGAAAAAAAAAAAAAAAAAAAAAAAAAAAAAAAGCCTGTGGGATGTTGGCTTTCATGGCACTCGCGCTGAGGGCAATGACTTATCTGAAATTATGATGTTATTTTGCTCCCTCCTGTGCAACCCGGGCATCAGATTCAATCTCCAACCCCCTCCGCCCCCCCTCCCCAAATACACCGTCACCATTTTTATAATTTTTTTTTTCATCTTTGCTGTCTGAAGCACTCAAATGAAAAACTGTCAGGAGCCGTGATTTGTGCTAACTAGCTATCGATCGCTCCAGAGCTTTGCGGGCCTCGCGTCCGTGCAGGGAAGTCGGCGGCAGGAGGAAAAAAAAAGAAGACTATTCTGGAAGTGTGCATGCAACAGGATGCATGACTGACAAGCCTTCCTGGGTCAGATCTAATCAAATCTCCATCTAATAACAACAAATGCCTTGCGTCATATCTCCAGTATACACACTCCTGCAGCTATGTTGTTTTCACTAATGTCGGCATAAATTAGCAGGGATTGCTCACCTCTTAAGAGCGCATCAATAAATCAGAGGAATTAAAAGGCTACAGTCGCGATTCATTAAATTGAGTGGTGGACTTCCAAGCCAAACAAAAAGCAAAAAATGGCGTCCATGATAATCCTGGTTTGTTTGAGTATCCTATTGATTTAAAGCGATATCGGGCCTCAAGTTATTGCCTTATTGTTAACAGCACCACCCATGCTTCATAAACACTATATATTCTGTATATATTATAATATACATCACCAATCCAGACACAGCCACCCCCCCCCCCCTACCCCCACCCCCCACCCTCACCCGCCTCTCTTTACGCCTGCAGTGAACAGAACAAAGAGGCGCTTGCAAACACGGCAGCTAGTGGCTGGTACAACGACATATATTCACATTATTACTATATGGTTATTGCATATTTATGTTCCATACAAGCCGTCACTGACAGCGGGTCAGAGACTTTTCAGATTTGTATGCGACAGTTGAGGAAAAAAAGCACAATTTAATTAAAAAATGTGTTTAATTTACATGCACGTTAACTTTTAAGCAATTTAAGTAAATATGCAATATAAACGTTTTCAAACTTAAATTGATAATTGATAAAAAAAACAATTTTTAAAGCACCTTAAAGATTATGTTAGCAGTATTGCTAAATAATTACAGTAGTTTATAGTGCTGTATATTAACAAATAGAGTAAGTATTGTAATAATACAATTTGACAAGTTGTGAATTTTCAAAAATGTTTTTTTGTCTTTTTGACTAAAATGTTTTCAATATTTTCAACGCCCAAAATTTTGCACAACATATATTATTAAATAAATTATATTACTTCTAATCAGTTTTCCCTCCCAAAAAAAAACACTTTATTAGACTTGTTATTATATTTACATGTATTATTTCTTCAAATCCGCGTCATGTAAAGCCAATTCCAATTGCAGCAGCTCTGCATTATCCCATGGTAAGAACATAAACAAACACGTAACAAGGCCGAGGGAAACCCTGCTGTGTAGACGCACATCCTCTAAAAGCTATTAATCTTCTCAGTGCAGTTGTTCACCCTGAAAAGCCAGATAACGAACCACGGGAAATGTTTACTTTTCTCGAGGTGTTCTTTTCAAGTGCCACTACAATGAGGAAATCTCTAAAAAAAAATTAAAAAAAATAAAAATACACCATAGGAAGGGAAACTTTCAAGTCAATGTTGGGTAATAAAAGGGACTTTTTTATACAAGACAGAAATAATGTATTGTGTGAAAGGTTCACTAAAATGTAGGGTGATTTGAAAAAATAAATAAAAAATGTTATCTAATTTTTGAATGTAAATACTTGCAGAATATCATAAGAACAACTCAGTGCTGCAAGTAAAGACAAAAAAAAAAAAAAAGTAGAAGGAAACAAAATGTCGCTTACCTTCTTTATTGTTGTTTTGGCTCTTGTTTTTCTCCCAAGGTCCCATGGCCTTGTCGTCCTCCGACCCGTCCATCATGGCCTTGTCGGCGGGCACGAACCAGGTGGCGTGCTGCTCTGCCATGAGAATGTCAAGGTCAATAGTGCCCATTGAGCCCTTCCCAGCATCGGGGCTGCAGCTTGCCAGCTCGTTGTCTCCGTTCTGCGAGGCGCAGTCGCCATTCTTTTTGCCGTTTTTCATGGCCAGGGGCTGGTCCTCGGAGATGCTGAACTGCTGCCTCTGCAGCTGGATCTGGGCCTGTAGAATCTCCAATGGGTGGATTTCATCCTGACCGGAGGTGCTGGATGGGGTGCGTACCTGCTCCACCCCGGGTGTACCTGGGTGGCTCACCCCACTGCTGCCGGCTCCCGCTCCGGCACTTAGTCCGTAGCTGTCCGGCGTCGAGGTAGTATGATTGTTAATGCCCATGCTTAAGGGTTTCTGTCCGTTTATTTGCATTTTGGGTGAGCCATTGATCATGGGGCTACGGTTGGGCTTATTGGCTGAGGAGCCTCCCGCATCTGAGCTGGAGGACACCTCGTCCTCGTTGCCAAAGTGGGCATTGACATCATCAGGAAAGTCCACTCGTGGCGAGCTGCTGTCAGACTTGGCAACACTTTGAATGCCACTGTCCAGAGAAGACATCAGATCAGTCTGGTCCCCCAACATTAGGTCACCTCCTTTCCCCCAAGAGGGTGACAGGTGTTTCTCATGGGGTGTGCCCCCACCCCTCTCCCCAACACCAGCTGAAGGGGTCTGCTGGCCTGGACTCACAACAGGGTTGCCGTTTTCAGAGGAAAAAAAAATTCCAGGGCTCACATGTCCACTGTCTCTTTTTCTCCTCCCTCTCCCTCTCCCACTCCCTGTTGTTGCCTTCCCCTCATTGCACGGGGTAGCGTCCATGTTGTAATTTGGGGAGAGGGCACTGGCTTCCCCCTGCACCGTCTGGTTTTGACTTGCAGGCTTAGAATTGCTATTCCCAGTGCCAGGCAGCTGGTTGTTCTGAGAAGTGCTGCTCTGAAAATACTCAGGCCCAGCACTGCCAGTCCCGTTAGATGTGCTGCTATTAATGTCCTGCTCTGTCTGACTCAGTTTTCGCTTGCCCTCGTTTTGGTTTTTCTTGTTGAATGTTACGTTGAGGTTGGGAGCCCCTAAGCTTGCGATCATGTTCTGGCAGGCCGTAGATAGGGCCGCCAGGCAGCTCTGGCCAAAAACACTGTCTTTAGCACTGGTTTTGCTAAAATTCCCAAGTGACAGAGCACCGAGTTTGCTAACAGACGACCGCTGGCCTGGGGGGAACTCAGACGGGGGAGGGTAGCTCCCTGGTGAGGTGTTCACCCCCTGGGATACATTGTGAGGTGGCCCTTGACGGTTCGCCCCTCCATAAGGAAACGGTGGCTGCGCTCCCATCGGAGGTGCGGGGAAGTCCGCTGGTCGTCTCTCTGCTGGTGCGTTCGGATGTCCTGCACCTCCTCCTGCTCCTGGAGACTGCATTTGTGAGAGGTTACCCATATTGCCGCTGAATTGCGAGTGCATGCCTGGAGAATGGAGGGCCTGCACATGCCCGTCCTGCATGCCCATACCTGGCCTAAACATCATCCCGGGCCCATTCTGCTGTAGACCCATGTCATGGGGCCCTGAGTCACTGCCTGCTCCACCCATACGCCTTGACATCATCTCCCCAGGAGGGTGGGACCCTTGAAACCAGGAGTTTTCCTGGTTCACATGTGGATTTTGTCCATCAACATTGGCCATCCTGCCTCCATTCTCCCTGTCAAAGTTGGGCTGAGGCATGCCCCCCACTGGGCCGCCGTGACCCATTGGGCCAGGAGGCACATCGCCATGGTGACCAAGCTGCTGCAGACTGGGCTGCCTCATTCTCTGCTGTTGGTTGCGAGAGGCCATCTGTTTTATCATCATGGCTGCATTCTGTCTCTGCTGTAAAGATTGTTGCTCAGGCCCTGTGTGCTGCAGTGGGCCTGGTGGGAAACCTTCATTCACAGGTGGGGTGAACTCCCCAGGCAGTCCTGGGTAGGAAGAGGGGGAGAGATGGTTCTCGATGCCACCACACCAGCCTTCACCACTATGCGCATTGGGAAAGTCAAATCGAGGCCTTTTTGCCATGTTCATATAAGGGGCGTCAAAGTGTTGTAGCCTCTGATTCGGGGGCTGTTGGGAGGGAAGAGGAGCTGGCTGTTGCATATTAAACATGGGGTCCCCATAGGGATGCAGACCCCTATTTTCTAGTCTGTGAATGGGATATTCAAACTGATTGTGTTGGCCACTCATCATGACCCCTCCATCCAGAATGTTCGGGTTTGTGGAGCCAGACTCAGCCTGAGGGGGTCTGGGGAGGCCAGGAGGGCATGAGTTTTGTCTGGCTATCAAGCCAGCCTGTTGTTGCTGTTGCATGAGAGGATGTCTGGCACTGACCCCCGGGTCCATTCCCACGGGCACCTTCCGGCCATTTCCAAAACGCTCAAAAAACATTCCGTGTTGAGGCTGCTGCGGAGGCGGCTGTTGGTGTCCTTTGGAGATGCCCTGCATGGCCGGTGTCCGAGGCATGCCAGGGTTTCCTGGAAAATTCCCGCTGGGAACTGCTCTTCCTGGACCAAAATGGGGTAGCTGAGACTCTGACTCAGACGGTGAAAATACAGGTACGTCAAAATGTCCGGAAGGGGGGTCACCAGGGAAGTTATATTCTAGTCCCTCCACAGCTCCTTGGTTGGGCAGCCGTCTGTTCTCCAGGCTGTGAGAATCGGAGGAGGACGAGGATGATGAAGGCAGGCCATGGAAAGAAGCTGCCCGGTTCGGTGACTGGTCCAGGGGTAGGCAGGGGGCAGGGACAGCATGGCTGCCACTGGGTGGCCCGTGATGCTGGAAGTCCGGCATGTTAGCAGGTCGCTGCTGCTGCTGCTGCTGCGGAAAGCCGTCCCCTGCCTGTCCCTCAGCGAGAGGATCAAATCCCTCTCCAAAGCCCTGCTGTGGTCCCATGGCATTGTTATTGTAGCCCATTAGCCTGGCACCATGCAGGCATGATGACCCTGGCTCTGGGCCTCCAAAACTCCCACTGAAGTGAGGATGATGTTGGTGGGGGTGAGGTTGATGGCCGTGAGGATGTCCTTGATGAGGTTGCTGGTTGTTAAAAAATCCATGCATGGCTCCTTGCTGCTGCTGCTGCTGCTGAAGTCCGCCGCTTGCATGCATGTCCGAGTGACCCCGCGAGTGAAACCCTCCGTACTGCTCTCCGTTCATGTTCATGTTCAGTCCGAGCATTTGGGGGTCACTCATAGGGCCCATGCCGGGCTCCACGGCCCCCGGAGGACCTCCAGCATGAAAAGTAGTACTTTTGTAATGAGAGCCCATGTTCAGTCTGGGTTGGTTTTTGTTTCTCTCTGGCTGGCCAGGGGTTCTACTATTAATCTGAGAACCAAACATACTACTCTGCAATTAATCCCACATAATGGCAACTTTGCCAGACATCGGAAAGGACCGTTTAGCAGTCTATCCGTAAAAAGCAAAAATAATGTAACAAAAATGCAAACTACAATTTAAATAGCTTGCAAAACTCAACAAACATGTTTTTTTTTTTTAAATAATTGTACATGCAGAATATTGCTTTTAATCAAGGAAATTATTTACCTTGCCAGCTGACAAATAATATCCCAACGCAGAGAAATAAAACTATTTAACTTTAAATATAATCATTTCTATCATATCATTTAAGAACCCCATAAAGTCCCATAACGGCGTTGAGGGGAGAAAAAAGTCCAAGTTGCGTTATTTAAACTACCTTTCAAGAGGAGGATTTAAAAAAAAAAAAAAGTGATGTCCATAAAAATGTCAATAAACGAACAGCAGGAAGGGGAAAAAGTCGTAAATCCACCATCAACTGTTCCCCTCTCAATACACGAAGCTGATCCCGGGTCCGGGTCCGGGTTCAGGTCCAGTGCTGGTCCCGGAGCTGGGCGGCGCGCACTACCCGCGCTCCACCAGCACGGAGCGGCTTGACAGCATCTTTCACGTCGTCGTGCTCAGAAGCAAAAGCGCGGCTTTTGGCTCCTTCAGCTCTCCGAAACACGCGCGGCCGTCTGATGACTGACTTGTGTGCCGAGGTGTGTGTGCGGTGCGAGTACATTGACTGGAACACACACACACACACACACACACACACACACACACACACACACACACACACACACACACACACACACACACACACACCCTCGGCGCGCTCGCTTTTTTTTTTTTTTTTTTTTGGCTGCGTGCGTGTGAGCGCGCGGGCGCGTGTGTGCGTGCGCGTTCGCGAGGATCAACGCGTCCGCAGCAGCCAGCAACAAGTTTTGCATTTTGAGCAGCACTTCCGCGCATGAGACGTCAGCCAATCAGCGGGCCGGAAGACGGCATGGGGGGCGGGACGTAGACTTTTTTTTTTTAAGGTGGTCCTTCAAATGAGTGACAGTTTTAAAAAAATGGAAACCTTTAAGTTCGTCGCGGTGACTTACCTCTTTTTTTTTTTGTTAAAGCATATTAAGAAATCACAACTAAGTATTAAACATATTTACAAAAAAAACCGTAAGCCAACTACAGTGGAACAAACTGCAAAATGCATATTTATGTATTAAATAAAACGATCACTATTAATACAAATGATTAAACTATTAACTCACAATCAGTTAATAATCTTATAATTGATTTTAAAAAATAATGTTTTGTTCTAAAATGCATTATCGTTTTTGCAACATAAAAGGTTAAGAATTGGCTCAAATTGATGATAAACAAACGTACAAACGCAAGTACTTTATTTCCATGTGTAATGATAAAGAACAAACTTAATATTATTCTGTGTTTTTGGTGTTAATTTTTAATAATTGAGTAACATTTTACATTACATTTTTGCAAGTATAGTCATTTATATTATTTTAAACACCACCAGGTTTGTTGCAGGCCATGAAACACATGCAACTCCTAGATATGCTTTTTATTCATCCCTATGTATGTTACTTTTTTTTTATTTGTTTGCAGAAATAATAACACCATTAAGATTATTTCTTTCCAGCAGTCTGGAATATGTGAGTTTCCAGACAATTTGGTGTCAAACTAGTCTTTTAACGTTCATACGGGAGCGAGTGTACCAAACAGACACAGTGCCATCTAGCGGCTGCTTTCGGAAGAGGCTGCAGAAGCACAATGTGAATCATTTTGCCTGGTAAAGATCAGGAAAGTTTGATTTTGTAATGTTACGTTGTTACTACCCTCATTTTTCATTGTTTTATTTTATTTCAAACCTAACAAACCAAAACATACTGTCCATCTACACAATTCAAATAATACAATGTTGTCATCTGGAAAAAACAATAGTAATATTAGAAGGAAGAAGAAGTAGGAAGAAAAACTTATAATAACCCATTACCCAGATATAATAGTATGATTCTTTATCATTAATGCAATACATAAAAAGCTGATATAACAATACAGTTGTTCTTTGTTTATGGCTGTTAATTGGTTCAGGACATGGCCGCAATAAATTAATTTCCCCCAAGTAGGAATCATTAATTATAAATCAAATATGTTTATAGCTAGAGCATAAAAACGGTTTAATATCTTCTAAATACATCTTTCAACATTATCAAACCCTCCCAGACATGAAATAACACCCTTAAGTCACCTTTACAGTCTTCCAATCTAATATATGGTAAATGGGTTATACTTGTATAGCGCTT